>NW_007253797.1:135159-179705 GCF_000164805.1 Carlito syrichta
TACTGTGTGAATTAAGGGGAGCTTGCATTTTGTTTTGTTTAGGGCTTTACAAAGAGGTATTCTCATCTTGAAAAAAATCACTTCAATACAACACTACTTATTGTGTTTGCGTTGTCACAATAATCCAACTGTCAGTCTGCATTTGTAGCTGATTCATTTACACAGATACTATAATCATCTATGTATAAGCATCTGACAACTCCATTATGACTTCTCATGCATTGGTGCCTGAATATTGACATATTGAAATACATATCATGTTATTACACATGACTTTTCCTTTGTTTCTTTCTCTGTATTTGTTAAGGCATTTTACTGAATTTTTAAAACATCATATATGCTCACGGTAGATCATATTACCTATGAATTTCATTTCAGGATGGTAAAAACAATGTTAACAAATAGTTGTTATTTTAAAAAGTACTGGTTAGTTGTGCAAGGGTGAGAATTACTAATTCAGAGTATTAATTAAGAAAGATACTTAAATTGTTTTTCCCTAAACTTCCCACTGTAGAGGAACTTATTATAGAACTATCATCATGTGGGTTTTACAGGATTTGGTATTGTAAAAATTACATTTAAAAAGGGGGGAAATGGGCAGATAAGTAAATAGATTAAAAGTATTGACAGGAAAGGTAGGATCTCAACATGAGTCACTGAAAGCTTTATTCTCTTCAGTTGCTGGGTTTTCCTCAAGGATTGTTCAGTTTGTTTCCTCCTAGAAGTGACATCAGAAGTGAGTAACAACACTCACTTTAATCAATATATAGGGCTTTATTTCAGCTGGCTATGGTTTGATCTATTCTACAAAAGAATCAAGCCTTCCCTCCTCCTATAGCAAATATTTTTTCTAGTTAAGGGTCTGATTACTAAGATATTACAGCCTTTAAAATCTGCTGCTCATGAGATCCACAGAATTTGTTTATGAAATCATGGACACTCCCTGGCCTCTTCTTAAGCATAAAGAATTACACAGACATCTTCGGCTAACTGTACTACTGATACAAATTCTATCTGAATAGAGGAAGCAGGTTAGTAGAGCATAAATGGTGGCTCCCAGGAAAGCGCTGATAGTTAGAGACTGGTTATTCTATTCTAGTAAGTTTCTGAGACCCTGAGAAAGTCACTTAACTTCTCCATAAATTAGTTCCCCCAAGCAGAAAGGAAGATTAGAAAGCATTCTATTTTTTTTAGCACCCGCCCTGGCAGCACACACACCACAGGTGAAACCACGTTTTCCCTTTGCTGACTACCCCAGGAAGCTCAGCCTGGCTCAGTTGATCAGTTAAGCAGCTTGAACACCTCTGAGGAAAAATGTTTCATTCAGCACTGTTCATTATTGACTGGATCTGACAGACTGACAGCCAGGAAATTCTGATATTTAACATCAGCTTCTAAAAGGCAGAAATCTATAGCAGCTGTGAAGTGGTTCTATCGTTCTTTGATTTTGCTCAAGGTCAAATCTGTTCTCATTTCAAGAACAAAGTTGATTTTCTCGTATCATTCCTAACCCCTTGACCTGAATGTTTCCAGACCTTGCCTTCCTGTGGATGTCATATAAACATCAATAACTCCTAGTCACGCTCTTGACAGAAACTGCCCGAGTTTTTCTGTGAATTGACCCAGCTGACTCCCAGGGACTTTGGCTGCTCCACAGTCTCTGCCTATTCCTTCTCTTCTGCCCGGGCTCCCTTTTCCACTAAACTGCTTGTATAAGGCAGTAATATGGTTGCCCCTCTTGGCGGTGCCTATACCCTAGGATTCCACTGTTTCCATTTCAGCCGTGGACTCTTCTTAGCGAATCTGTCTCTTCCAGCGTCAGGAAGGGAAACTCCCATTAAATATGGAAGCCTGCCCCCTTTACCACAGCTGACAGGACTGGAGGAAGCAATCTCCAGAATAAGCTTTCCCAGTCCAAGAATTTAAACCAAGAAACGAAGTGAAGCCGAAAGCCCAGAGTGACAATTTAAAAATTCATTTTGTGACCCAGTCTAAAATGTGATCAGAGTAAGCCTTCCTAAATGATTCTCAGTCATGCCAGTAATTACCTACATAAATGCACTAAAATTCATCCATCTAATTCTTAAGTAATACAGGAGAAAAAGAGTTAAGTCCTAGACCAGAGGCAGATTTACTTGAAGGTAAAGAAGCTTAGGCTTGAAGACCCCTCCCTTGCACAAGCACTGGGTCGTATGTTTCTGGAAATTTTATTTAGAATAGCTGTCCATAAATTTTAAGATTTAATTTGTGGGAGAGAAAACAGTTAAGAAAGGAATGAAAAGTCAAAAGTTTGAATAAAACATTCTTAGAGAGGATGCTTTAGCTTCGTTGCTAAATTCAGGTAAATAAACAAATGATATTTACTCATCAAGTAATAAAGATACATAAGAAAACTTCAAGGAAAACAAATGCTATCTGAGAGAACATTATCAATTAAAGCTACCAGTAAATATGTATATTTGTTATCTCTACTTGCTGGAAGAAGAAAGAACATATTAGAAAGAACCAAGGGAAAATGCCCAATATGAGAATAAGAATAGCAATTTCTCAAGTTTTAAGTACTGGCTTTAAAGAATATTGCCAGATAAATCAAATCACATTTTAATGAGGTTCTTTCATCTACTTTAGTAAAGAAACTATTTGTAATGATGTCTAAACTAGTCTTGCCTTTAAAAAATTTTTGCTCTAAAATAGTGGTTCCCAGTTTTGGCTGTGTAACAGAATCACCCAGGGAGATTTAAAAAACTGCTGATCCCTGGGTCCCACTGCTCAGAGATTCTAATGTAATTGGCCTGCCTACAGCCTAGGCATGAGCCCCCAGGGTGATTTTGATATGCCACAAAGGTGGAGAATTGTTGCCCTAAGGCAGTTTCTCAACCTTGGCACTATGGACATTTCAGGCCAGATCTTTTTGCCATGAGGGGCTGTCCTGTGCAGTGTAGAAGGCTTTGCAGCATCCTTGGCTTCTACCCACTGGATACCACTGGCCCTTCCTCCCACACCCCCTCCTCAGTGTTGACAACCAAAAATGCCTCCAGACATTGCCCTGATAGAGAACCACTGCTGGAAATGACAGAGTATTACAGTAAATCAGTTTTGTTATTTTTGGTGGTTAGAAAACAACTCCAGACAAATAAAAGCAGGGCAAAACAGGACCTCATTTAACACCCTAGCTAGCAGGACACAGTGGGCGTCAGTGAACCACACATTGATGCAGGCCACAGAATGCAACAGAGTACCCCAAACACTTGGAGATGTAGGAAAATGCTGAGCATGTCATAAATTCAGTATAACTTCAAAGTTATTGATGCTATTTGTTATATAACTTTAAAAATTCGCACAACTGCAGCTAGTCGGGGATTTACAGATTAGAAGTGGATTTGACCACATCCGTCATATTTGACCTCATGCTGTTTTGTAAAGCTTTTATATTACCAAAAAAAAAAAAAATCTGCTAAATCTTGTCAACAGGCAACTATTTTTAGACAAGCTCATTTTCTTCGGTGGCTGTGGAATAATGATTTGCCCTACAGGGGAAGGTTTACCAAGAGGTACAGTCAACTGAAGAGGCCTGAAGTTACTGTCATTACAGTAAAAAAGGGAAAATTACTACATCTAATTGTACTCTGAGCCCTAGACCTTTCTGCATTTTATTTGCAAATGCAATTATACCAGGCCCATGATACTTTCAGATTTGATTTTTAAAACACAAGTAGGCCTGCAGACAAGCAGACAACTTTGGCTACATTTCATCCTTTCTATTTATGTGGGCCAATACTTTTCACAAGCTGAGTCTTGAGTGCAAAAATCAAATGCATCTCTAATTCTGCGAGGACATTTTCCTTTTCCCTAGCTCTTTAATGCTTAATCTCAGATTGAATTTCCCATAGATCAAAAAAGCAATTTAAAAAGAGAAGTAGGTTAAAAATATACGAGTTCTCTCAAAAATAATGTTTTTCTCAAAACATGTTCTTTAACATCTAGCCACAATAAAGCAGTCCCTGGGAAGTGGGGGAAGTTACTTGTTAGTTCCAACCACGTTCTTCTCTCACTAATGAGGACACAATGAGACTCAGGGGTTTACTGCCATTTTCTTTAGGAATGAAGAATCAGAGATGGAGATTTGGTAGAAAAGTTGAGACCACAGTAAGGGAAATTATGGCATTGTAAAGAGTGAAAGAGATAAGATATTCAGTGACTTCATTTTTGCTTCTTGTTCTCTAAAAAGAAAAGAAAAGAAAAAGCAAGCAAGAGCAATAAAGGATAGGTAACTATCTTTTCAAATATTGAAAGTCAAATACAAAATTTATGTAGCTATTCTACTCATCTGTTGTAAAACTTAAAAACAGAACAACTGACCAAATTATTTATAGATATAAACATAAAAAATGTGATGAATTTTAGAACATAGTTATAAGAAAGAGAGAAAAATAAAGAAGGAGAAAGAATTTCTTTACCATCCAGAGAGTAATGCCTTCATCTTGAAGCTTTTAGGATACTGCTGTGAAAAACGAATCTGCAATATCAAAACTGCAGAGACACCTGGGTACAGTGTTAGGCAGCTCTAGAAGGAAATAGCCTCACAAGTTAGGGAAGTCAGAAGTGATGGTCAAACATTTAAAAACTGAGACATCAAGGGTAGTGGTACTGGATGAATGAAAGGTAAATGACTGGAGAGGATGCTGAGTCCAATTAATCCTCCAGTCATCCTGGGGCCAGATGCAGGGCTGAACACTCCAGCTCTGGACTTGGGAAATGGGATGTAGGTAGTGATTAGAAAACGAGAAGAAAAGGTGATGATAATAGAGAGGAAAGGAGCTGGTAGACTCAAAGGCGATATTTGTACAATGCAGCCTATGGCAGCCAGTCAAGAGGTCCCCAAAGACACCCCCCCCCAGTATTCACACCCTTGTGTAGTATGAATACACCCACACCAAATCAAGGTTGGTCTGCGTGACCAATAGCATGTAGCAGATTTTGCGGGATGTCACTTCCGATATTAGTGATTATTAGACACCAGAGACTGTAGCTTTGTTCTTGGGTGTTCCCTTGCTTCCTCTTGTGTTATTCACACTGAGGGAAGCCACGTAGGGAGCAGACTTGTGGAGTGGCCCATGTAGAAAGGAAATGAAGCTTTCTGCCAAGAGCCACATGAGTAAGCTTGGAAGCAGTCAAATCTTCAGAGACTGCTGCTCTGGCTGACAGCTTGACTGCAGCCTCACAAGAGAACCAACCAAGATTCCTGACCCTCAGAAACTGTGAGAGCTAGCTGGGCTCGGTGGCTCAGCCTGTAATCCCGCGCTTTGGGAGGCTGAGGTGAGTGGAATGCCTGAACCTGCGGGTTCGAGACCCACCTGGGCAACTTGGCGAGACCTCATCTTTACAATAAATCAAAAAATTAGCCGGGCATGGTATCGTGCGCCTGTAATTCCAGCTACTTGGAAGGCTGAGGTGGAAGGATCGTCAGAGCCCAGCAGGTCGAGGCTGCGGTGGCCGGGAGCAGCTGCTGCACTCCAGTCTGGGCGACAGAGTGAGACTCCAACTCAAAAAATTAGAAAAAAAAAAAGAAATTGTGAGAGCTAATAAATATTTATTGTTTTAAGCTGCTAAATTCTGAAATAATGTTATGCTGTGGTAGATAACTAATACACAGTATTAGAAAAGGTAAAAACAGTACAAATACAGTTAACTTAAGGAGCTGTTTTTCCACCCAGGACAGGGCAAAGAAGGAAGAGGAGGCTGATGAAGCCATTATTTTGCTGATTTCTGTTATGCTTTGAACAGGAAGTTAACATGCCAAGTATAATATAGATAATCCTCTCTATCATGAAGAGGATTGGAAAAATACCCACATACCATGCCAAGTACATGCCAAATTATGTAACAGCAAAGACACCAGAAAGATCATCAGTGGTTGATTATTGACTACATGACCATCATTTTCCATACATTGTCTTTGATCCTCATGCAAAGCCTCATAAGGTAAAATATCACAAGGAATTACCTTGAAGCCAGTTGGGCTTCAGAATCTGGGCTCTTTCCACTATACTGCACTATCTTGAAGGAAGCTATAGAGGGTTGGCTATAGTTCAGAAAGGAGAGAATCTGACTAACAGGTCAAGTTGAGCAGTAAGTCAGATAACTTGTCAGTCTCTGGGGTAAAGCAGAGGCAACCAACAAGAATTAAGATCAGAAACTGCTGAATACCCTCGGCTCACTACCCATGAGTTCTGTTCTCTTTTTGGCAAATGCCAATATGACCAGCCCTCCCTAGACTTTGGGCCTTATTCTGGCCCAGGGTAGGAGGCTACCAAGCACGTCATAGCAAGAAGTTGTGATGCCCAGGCATGCACAGGCATAGTACTGAGTTGTTCTTATTGCTGACCTTCTATGACCTTGGCACTGCAGTTCCATGATGGTTGGCTGGCTAGTTGCTGAGCTCCCTCCTCAACTTATTCTGAGGATATATGTGAATTAGGGATGAAAAGCTTTGTTGAAAACAAGGAGAATAACTTTCTGCCTTATTATATTTCATTTCCAGCACTGAAGATATGGGAAATGTACTAGAAAGGTTTAGTTGTGTTTTATTTCTATAAATTTTTTTAAAATAGAAAATACATGAACAAAGTTAAATTCAAAAGTATAGTAAGAGTACTCAGTGAAAAAGTAGGCCTCCTTCCTCAGTTTCTCCTTTCCAGAGTAAGCACTCTTATACGTTTTCCATCTGCAGAAGGTAATTATTTTTTTACATGCAGCGGGTCCTCACATAGTGTTGTTTTGTTCAACATGATTTCACTATAACATTGATGAGAAAAAAGTCAACTCCCGGCCAAGACCACTATCCGTATGGAGTTTGCACTGTCTCCCTGTGTCTGCATGGATTTTCCCCAGATATTGTGGCTTCCTCCCACACTCCAAAGCTGTGCCAGTGAGGAGAATTGGCATCTCTAAATGGTCTCAGTTTGAGTGTAGGTGTGGGTTCACCACACAATGGGGTGGTGACCTGTCCAGGGTAGGCTGCCAGCATGGGGTCTGACCGCCTGTAACCTGAACTGAAATAAGCAAGTGAATAATTTTCTTACCTGTTTTTATTAATATTTCTTAAATATATGTATAGCTTACATTTACTTCAATGTTTAATACTGTAAGTGTTTGGGGTACTTATTTAGAAGTTTGGTGATATTTCTGTTAGTAGAGATATGCTGGAGGAACGTAACTATTGTTTGTATCAATTAGCCTGTGGTAAAATTGGTTTCATCGTTTCACATGAAATCACAGTTTCCAAGAACCTATTGGGACATTAAGTAAGAACTCACTGTATATGAAAATACAAACCCCAATTTGAAAGCTACATCTCATTGTGCCATGAAAATTGAAGGGCTCAGGTATTTGAATTCATTAGTTGTTAAAATGAAGATTTGTCAATTACTTTTGTTTGACCTGGGAAGCTGCCCTGTTGAGATGATACATCAAACAAAACACCCCCTCTTTTTCCTTCATTTTCTGCAATATGCAAGATTTTAAAAAGCATTTCTTTATATAATGGGGTCTCATTATGTTGCCCAGATTGGTCTCGAACTCCTGGACTTAAGCAATCCTCCTACCTTGGCCTCTCAAAGTGCTGGGATTATAGGTATAAACCACTGTACCCAGCCAATATGAGAGATTTTTCTGTAAATGCATTTGAACACTCTGTATTAGACATATTTATATGCTATACAGGAGCTTTGAAAAAAACACGAATAATGTACCCTCAGCTTTTCTAAATGACTGTTAAACAGTAAATGACCATAACAGCTATAAAGCTGTTTCAAGATTTCATTTGTTGCGCTTGTCTGAGGCATCTCCTACCCACCATTGCACATTCTCTTGTTCCTGTCTCTCACTCCAGTCACTGTCTAGGGACCAAGTCAGCCCAGATGCAGCCTTGGCCTGAATCACTTATCACTTGCATGCTTCCTGGAGCTTCCCTGATGCCAAGCAGCAGGATACCCGCAGAATCCACTCAGCACTTGAACTGATATACACCAGAAGTACAGGGAGCTGGACAGATATGGGGATGGGACTAGGAGCTCAGTGGTTCTAAGATGCTATTCATAAGATGCCTTAGAAGACACATGGGCTTCTGCAGCAGTTGTCCTCAGGGAGCCCAGCCTCATAAGTGTCCTCATACCAGCTATCCCTTGTTTCTGCTTTATTTTCAGTGCCCCAACTCCTATTCCTTGGGTGGCATTCCTAAATAAACCATCTGAACTCAAACCCTTTTTTCATGCTCTACTTTTAGGGGAAAGCAGGCTACGACAATGTTCAGTATCCCATACACAGGGTACCTTGTGATTAAAGTCTTTGTAAACTTTAATGCCAAAGAAGTTGTCTCTATTGAAAATCTGTTTTATTTTGTCTATTATAATAGTGAGAACTTTGTAACTCATTAGGTTTCTTTTTTTTTTGCTCTGCCTGTCAGAAAGCATAGGAAAAATTAGATGCTTAATTGAAGTCTATTATTATACTTTATACTATAGAATTTTTCAAGGATGGTACATTTGTTTCCTTCTTCATGGCTCTGATTTTATATTTGTATTGTAACGTTTATTATTATCATTATTTTAAAAAGAATGGCAAATCAAACTTTTAGGGAACAAGTAGGATATATATAATACAAGTATAATTTGTGTCACTTCCCTCCTTGAATGAGATGGACCAAGATCAAAGAATGGAAAGCCCTCACTCAGACAAGGAAGAAGCCAGTTAAGCTGTAATTTTTAAACAGGTCCTAGAAGGTGGATTCATAGAAACAGCAGGCAAAGATTAGCAATAAATTCAAGGGGAGCAGACTTCTAACTCAACTGTCCTTCCCTATTTCTTAGATCTCAGTACTTAGCCAGAAGCCGGTACACAATAAATGTTTGTGTTGAATGAACGGTATTTGTCCTAGTGGTTTCTCTGTAGTTGATTTACAGTGCCTTGGACTGATTACAGAACTACCAGAGCACATTTAGAGGCTTCTCCAGGGTATATATGTACTACAGAATCTCTTCATCAAACCAGCCTTGTCAGAAATGGCCTAAGCACACAGCCTGGAGACAAGGACATTAACTAAAGAAAGAAACACAAAGAGAATTCCTCTGGGCGCTAGAAAGTGGCTTAACAACAGTGCCTTTCACGAGGCAATTTAGATGAAATTTCGGAGTGTCTAGTAGATTCCAAAGATTTAACTTAATATCTTGCAAAATGACATTAAACAGCAGCCCCTGCTGTTTATGAGTACAGATCTTCAGAGTCTGAAAGTCAATCAGAGGATGGATTTGGCTTTCCTCTCTAAAGTGGACAGTCACAATACATTAGGCATCCTGGCACTTTAAAAACAATCTTATTATTCTCTACAAACTGAAAGTCTTACTATTAACTTGGACCTCATTAAAATGTATTACAAGCATCTCAACAAAGTTTACCAAACCTTGTGTACAAAATCCCGATAGCATAGAAAGGGAAAAATACAGATAGCACTGGCACCTGTCACTGGCCAGCTGATACACGCTAAACTGTGATCACCTGACACAATTATTTTCTTTGAATTATACACATTTCTTCAGTCCTTGTCATCAAATACTACTTCAGAGACAGGTAGTAACACTACTTCCCTCATGGAAAACAATGACAACTTGATTAGAAAGATAAATACTGCTCCAGTTCAAGTGGTTTAATCAGTAGAGGTGGCACTTCCAGGTTTGAAATCTCAGTGTTGGTTTGAGGTTTCCAGTATTCTCAACAAAGTTCTTTAAAGTTTAAAATTTATTTCTTATTTTGCCCACCATAGACTTGGATCAATGTATTTTTAGAGTGGATATAAGGCCTTCTATTAAAAAGGTAAGATGAGCCGGGCTCAGTGGCTCAGCCTATAATCCCGCACCTTTGGGAGGCTGAGGTGAGTAGATTGCCTGAGCCCGTGGGTTCGAGACCCTCCTGGGCAGCGAGACTTCATCTCTACAATAAATCAAAAAATCAGCCGGGCATGGTAGCGCATGCCTGTAATTCCGGCTACTGGGAAGGCTGAGGCAGAAGGATCGCTGAACCCCAGCAGGTCGAGGCAGTGGTGGCCGGGAGCGGCCACTGCACTCCAGTCTGGGCGACAGAGTGAGACTCCAACTCAAAAAAATAAAAATAAAAAATAAAAATAAAAAGGTAAGATGAAGATGAGGAATATGATAAATATTTTTAAAATAATGCCCTATCCTATTGCTTTTATAAGACTCAAGCTGAATGATCATTTTTCTGTTTTAGAGATTTCAGAAGCAAACGGGCAATGCTGATAATATATTAACGTAAGCTAATTCAAGTAAACTAATCAATATTCGTTGGAGAGCACCACTCAGAATATAATAGGTGATGCTATAGCAAAGGACAGAAATTCATCTGTAGACGGCACTGGCATGTAACAGTCAGAGAAGCAAAAGAAGAAAAAGGCATCACTCTAAGCCGCCTTTAAAAATGTAACTGACAGTAAGGTTCAAGATGAACAGTTCAAGGGACTTATGGGTTCTCTTATGATTCTCACTTATTTAAGAACTCTTTCCCAATTTCAAGTCTCATTTCTTCCTCCTCTGCACATGTACTATCCCTGACAGCACCCATTCCACCATAGTCTAGTTGTTGGTTTCTCCTGGCTGTCTCCTTATTCTCTCATGTGAGCACACACATGCACACATGCACTCATGCATACATTCTGCACCTGGAAAGAGGGCCATGTGGTCATCTGGGCATTTCCACGTTGGGCACTGTGTCCGAATGTGTCTGGCTGATGCATGGTTATTCAGTCAGTGTTTACAGAGGGAATAAATGAATCAACTAGTAAATATTAAAGGAACTGAAGACAGAATCACACATTGTTGAAGCTGGAAGGTACATAAGAAAATATCTGATCCAATGCTCTTATTTTGCAATTCAAGAAACCAGGCAGAGAGGTGCAATGTCCCATCACAGACACAGAAACCTCTCCTGCATATGTGCATTCCACATCTGGGTACTTTAAAACAACCAAAGCCAATAGTTTTCCATTTCATTGATGCAAAGTCACTCTGTAGAGTTACCTGTTCCTCACCACCAAAAGGTAATTTGGTTTTTAACATCCATATCTAAAGGGAAAATATAAGAATTACAACTGAAATTCAAATCAGCTTGATTAAAAAGATTAGTATTATTGGCCAGAAAGTTCTCAGTTTGTAAGTGGATTCTAACTATTTCACTCTTCTCTCCCCACAATTACATGATTAATAATTGGCTGCATTACAAAAGTCTTCATTATGTTTTCATTAATCATAATGACATTCTCATTTTTTTCACAGATAAGAAGCAGACCTCCAAATTCAGGGATCCTATATGAAGAGAACTGAAACATAGATACAAGAGAGGAACCATGTTAAAAATATTAAAAGGTTATGGGAATAGTAACTATGGCATATTCATTGAATAGGAGACAGCAGCCATTAAAAATTGCTTTTATGAGAAGATTGTAACAGCATAAAAATACATTTCAATGTTAAAATTTGGTATAAATAATAAAAACCCAGTAGAGAAAAATGACAAGAACACATCAAAGATGTTGGTCATGTTTAGGTGGTAGGACTAGAGACTATCCCTGTTTTACATATTTAAAGAATGTTTTAAAGTATATTTATATTACTCTCATAATGAAAAATGAAACAGATTTAATTTTTTTATAATCAATATTTTTTATTATGATATTGTGGGGTACAGTTAAGGGTTAGGTATAAAATATGCTTTGTTAAAGAAGATTCAGAAGTTGGTGCCAGAGGTTGCACAGTCGACATTGAACTTCCCTTTATAAGTTTCTTTTTGGTTCCTGTTTTTATCTTTGTTCCAAACCCTAATTCCTGGCAACAAGCCCCTGAAGAGGATATCTTTTGAGCTCTGAAATGGGGTCCTGACCGAAGATCTAAAGTAAAGAAACCTCATTGTCACCTCTTCCCTGAGGGGCTGCTTGAGAAATACACTGAGAAATCCACTCTATTTGTTGGAGAGAAGAACTTCCTTCAAATGCCTCTCACTGAACCTTTTTTGTTCTTAGAAAACCTAGAAAGGCCCTAAATAATTCACATACTCCTTCCTGGGTTTGGTTTCTGGATGTGTATTCAATTTCTTGATCATGGCATTAAGTGGCTTTCCCTTTGAGGTCACCGATTACTATGACACTAATGGCTCAATTAAAATATAGATGTAACTTTCAGATACCATCTATTTTCAGTAGAATAAAGTAAGTTCAATAGGAGGCAACCTATTGGAAGTAACTGGAGTTACTTCCTAAATTGTGCAGAGCACAGCCCCCCACCCTTGTTAAAAACTATTTTTCATAACATCAATAAGGGTACCTGGTCTAAAACCAGGCAAAGTGGGGACCAAAGGTGGGCCCAAACTTTACCTGTATGATGACCACTTGTATACCTAATCCTGAATCACAGCCCACATGTTTAAAATAAAATAATTTTTTTTTAAAAAAGCAATTTTTCCAAAAAGTGCATGGTGGTGCTTGGGGTGTCTTCACTACAGGTAGCTTGGGTTGGGCTCTGCTTGAGATTCACAGAGCAAAGGCTGAAGAATAAAGGCTGCTCCCTCTTCTCACCTCCTCCAGGGCCACTGTGTGTGATGGCCTGATACTTGCAAATGGGTCTGCAGGTCCCCAGCCTGAACTGGTACTCAAGTGAACCCCACTAAACACCCACTGAGTTCCCTCCCTTCCTCATCTGCACAATCTGGTCTACTCTGTGCTTATAGGTGCTATTTCTGCTTGAGAGACACATGTGCTCACTGGAAGGCGACGGGTTTCTAGAGGAGTATAGGAACAGAAATAAAGCTTTTGCTGGTCTGAGAACTCTGAGAAGGATCTTAATAGCAACTTATGTGCTGCTGTCTCTAGGTCTTGCTGCCGGATGCCACCACCGGGCAATTCACCCCAGCAGGTCTACTTGGCTTTCCTCCAGAGAGAACGACTCAGCTCTCCACACCTTATTCCACACTTCTCCTGCTCCTGAGGCTTAGGGTTCGCAAATCTGTATTACTCTCTAATAAATGGGCCTATTCTCCTCACAATATGTAGATTATTTATACATGCCCAAACTTTAAAAAAAAATCAGAATTTGAGATTACTTACAGAAACACAAATAATATCCCAGCATCAATATAAACTGTGAGGAAAGATTTCTTCTCCTCTCATTTCAGTCCTTAGACTCCTCCCCACTGTGACAAGTAAAAAACACTCAGATTGGTGATGCTCTCTGAGAAAGTGTGAAATGCTATCTTGAGTGTTTCTTCCTCTCAAATTATGGAACTACTCCGCTTGAAAATTTCTCTATGCTAAGCCAATCTATAGAAATGTATTTGAACTTGTACTTCAATCACATAAAAACATTAATAGATCAAATGAAAACCATACCTTACAACTATAGATTTTGCTTAGTATTAATAAATACTAATTAAAGGATTAAACTATCTTAACAAGGATGCATGAAAGATAGTTCAAAACCTCTTCTTCCAAAACCTACTTTTGCTTAACTCACAAAGCCTCACTCCTTAGACCCCCCAACAAAAGAGTGTCTAGGCACAGTCATGGACAGGTGCCATGAAAGCTGAGGGATCATCTTCTTTTAGTCAGAAAGCTGGTACAAATTAACAAATTACATGGCTATGTAAGAAGAGAAAAGAAAGGCAACAGAGCAAGCAGAAAAGGCAGAGCTCTGTGCAACCATGAAAAAATTACAGCTATTTGAGTTTTCCCTTGTTGAAAGCCCAGTAGAATAGTTTTAGAACTGGAAGACGTCTAGGAGGTCCTGTGCATGCCATCAACTTACAGGAAAATGGGCTTTAGGGAGTTCTGGTGACTTGTTCAAGGTCACATACCTGGTTGACAGCAGAGCTAGGAACAGAATCTGGGTTATTTGGTTCCAAATCCTATTTCAATTATATCACAAAATATCTTAATTCCTGAAATCATCAAAACTTAAACAATTTGAATGAAAAACATTCTAAACTGCTATTCTGATATGTTTGTGTCCTCCCAAAGCTCATATTTTGAACTCTAATCCCCAAGGTATTAAGAGGTTGGGCCCTTGGAAAGTGATTAGGTCCTGAAGACAGACCTCTCATGAATAGGATTAATGCCCTTATAAAAGAGGCCCCAGAGAGATCCCTTACCCCTTCTACCATGTGAGGTCACAGTGAAAAGATAGCCATCTACAAGAAAGTAGGCCTTTACAGTCACCAAATCTGCTGGTGCCGTGATCTTGGACTTTCCAGTCTCTAGAACTGTTAGAAATAAAGTTCTATAGTTTATAAGCCTCCCAGTCTATGGTCTTTTGATATAGCAACCTAAATGGATTAATACACTGGTTTACACAATTTCTGTTTTTATATAAAGAGTATGATAAACACCATTGAATGTTTTCTCTGCGAGTCAAGATCACTATTATAAAGATGAACAATGTTAACTCTATAATGAAGAGTCTATGAATGCTAATATGATTCTGAGTGTGTGCTTTTTACTCTCTGCTTTCATTTCTTACTAGTCTTAGCATCACTGCTCCAAGTCTCATCACCTTCCCCCTACCTTCTAATTTTAATTCTAAACTCTTATGTTTCCTAAAGTCTATTCTTTAGAATAATATGAAATGCAGACAAATGCATGCCATAATTTCTTGCAACATTATTCATAACAGCAAAACAAAAACAAAAAACATTAATGTCCAGCATAGGAAAATATTTCGTGAGTGGTACTTTCAAACAGAGTATTATGTAGCCATTAAAATTATCTTCTCTTCACATCAAGAGGTTTTAATAAAATGAGGAAGTGCTTATGTAATAATGTTAAGTGAAAAAAGTAGGATATAAAACTATAAGATACCAATTATATTTTTAAAATGCTTAGTGATGCTAGGCATGGTGGCTCATATCTGTAATTCCAGCACTTTGGGAGACTGAGATGGGGGGAATCACTTGAAATCAGGATTTCAAGATCAGCCTGGGTAACACATAGCAAGATCCCCATCTCTACAAAAAAATTTTAAAAAGTAGCCAGATATGGTGGTGTACATCTGTAGTCCCAGTTACTCAGAGGCTGAGGTGGCAGGATTGTGTGAGTCCAGGAATTTGAGGCTGCAATGAACTATGATTGCACCATTGCACTACAGCCTGAGTGACAGCGAGACCTTGTTTCTAAAAAATAAACAAAAAAAAATAAAAATGCTTAGAATAAGGGAAATGGTTTTTGCTCACTTCCCATTTCTTTGTGAATTTCAGGTTGCTGGATAGTTGAACTGTGTGAATAGGAAAAGTGTTAAGGTATACACATATATTTAAAGGGAAGAAAGGACACAGACAGAGAGAAAAAAAAGGGAGAAAAGCTTCTGAGTCAGTGCTTTTCGACAAGAGTCTAAGAGGTCTTTTTTCATTAATTGATTTTTAGAAATTTAGAAGCCACAAATAGTGCTAATTGTCATTAAATTGCTCAGGTTGACATTAGTCCACTAGCATGAGCATTAAAGACAAGTTAACCTCTTCAGAGACCAAAATATCTTCCTAAAACTGGGAGAGCTGAATTAAGAATCTGAAGAAGTCAAAACTAAGACAGCCTGAAAAGAAGCTGAGCAGTTGAAGCAAATGTCTTAGTACAGATCTCCTCAACTTGCAATGAAACTATGTCCTGATAAACCCATTGTCAGTTGAGAATATCGTAAATTGAAAATGCATTTAACACCTTTAACCCACCAAACATCATAGCTTTGCTTAACCCACCTTAAATGTCCTCACAACATTCACATTAGACTACAGTTAGGGCAAAATCATCTAACACAAAGTCTACTTCATAATAAAGTGTTGAATACCTCATGTAATTTATTGAATACAGTACTGTAAATAAAGAAGAGAATGGTTGTAGGGGTACTTGAAGTACAGTTTCTATTGAATGTGCAACACTTTGGCACCCTTCCAAAGTTGAAGAATATTAAGCTGGACTACCCTAAGTTGGGGACCATCTGTATAGGGTAGTTGTATCAAAAGGTATTAGATACTATTACAGATTTTCTATCTGAATACATCTGTATTAAGATAAAATATTTTTCTGTTAAATAGTAGTTTTTTCCCTTATTTTCTCCTCCTTCTTTGACTGAAATCATTAATATATGGATTATGGAGGAGGAGGCAGTGACCTTTCCACAAAGCACAATGACACTCATTCATTCACAGCCCCCATCAAATCTGCCACCCCGCATCACACCCCATGCAGAGATGACCAGAGGCAAACTGAGCTCAGAGTGAATGATTTAACAAATAGATATAGCTTGAGTTTGCAAAGTTGCAGATCATTTTAAAAAATTTTCCTTTGTCTGCCTGAACACTATATACCAAGAAAAGACTACAAGTACAGTGGACCCTCGAACAACATGCATTTAAGCTGTGCAGGTCTACTTATACAATAATTTTCTTCTACACTTCTGACACCCCTGAGACAGCAGGACCAGACTCTCCTCTTCTACTTCCTCCTCCTTAGCCTGTCCAATGTGAAGATGATATGGATGAAAACCTTTATGATGTCCACTCAATGTATAGTAATCGTAGTTTCTTCCTTATGATTTTCATAATATTTTCTTTTCTCTAGCTTATTTTATTGTAAGAATATAGCATATAAGATATATAACATAGAAAATATGTGTTAATTGACTGTTTACATTACCAGTAAGGCCAACAGTAAGATAACATAGGAGAGTAGTAGTTAACTTTTGAGGAGGTCTAAAGTTAATACTTTTTGACTGTGTGGAGGGCGGCATCCCTAGTCCCTGTGTTTTCAAGGGTCAGCTGCACTTGGTTGAGGAATAGACAAGATCCAAATCTCTCATTCTGCATTAGTGGCATTAACTAGCATTTGCAATATGATTTCTAAGGACTTCCCCAAACACGATATATTTTATTAACTCACTAAGATATTATTAGCTCAACTTTATAGATGAAGAAACAGTGGTCCTAAGAGGTTAACCTGCTGAAGATCACATCAGTATTAAGCTAGAAAAAAGGCATAGAATTTAGTTTCTCTAACGCTCAATCCTGTGTTTATTTCCATAGCTTCATGCTACAGAGTGTATTGATAGATTAACTCCATGCCAAAGTATTTGCCCTAAAAGTCTTGTCCAAATATTCCTTTCAAGATTAGCAGTTGTTCAAAACAGAACAGGAGAGTGAAAAATTATTCCTGAAGAAGAGAAAAAATTGAGCGGTAGGAGGTTGCAGCTATGACTCATTCCCACCTTGAGGTCTAGCTGGACCTCTTCATCCACTAGAATGCATCTCTCTTCTTTTTACAAATTCACCATTTGTCCTTCAATGTTTACGCTAATGCTCTTCCTAAAGAATTCCATGGAAAACTTGAGCCACTTTCACTATTCCTTGACTCCATATCTCGGCTTAACTTTAAGTGGCTATTACAGTGTGTACTTAGTCCCACATTCCTCAAGAGTTTTTCTCTAGAGCTCATAGAGGTAAGTTGTATCTCCCCAGCTAGACTTTAAGCAAGATCGACGTTTTCTACATCTCCGATCCCTTCCCATCTTTCCAGTGTGCTTCTCTCTTTCTTCCAACTGTCTAGTATGTCATTATGCATTAGTGTGGTAAAAGCACAGCCTGATTAGTAATTAGGAGGTTGGAGTCTCAGCTCTACAACTAAGTAACTACATTATTTCAGGCAACTCTATGAGTTCCAATTTTCCTCACCATAAAATGATTATAGGGGCAGGAAGTGGGTAGATTATAGGAGTTCTATGATCTATAAGATGCTTTGAATATTTAAATATTATTTTGATTGCGACTGATCACATCTCTACTTTATTCCATTAGGGATGAGAGAAGAGATGAATATTGAAAGATAAATACATAGAACAAATAACTAATCACTCAACAGGCAGAAGAAAGTCAATGTCTCTGGAAAGTTTTAAAAAAGTATAGGAGAATCAGAGAGGTAGAAACATCCTGCAAGGCTAGACTGCAGATGCTGCTTGACAGAGATGAGAAGGGATTAGAGGATAGATGTAACTGGCTTGCTTAATAACCAGAAAAACTGTATTCATGGTTAGGTAAAGGTAGTATACTTTTTAAAATTGTTCTCCTGTTTGCTATTCAAACTTGAAATCAAATGTTAAAAATGTTAGCTTTGAGCATGCTTAGATTATGATGAAGAAAATATGATACATGCTAAAGACATCCTTGTGGAAATAAAAACAGAAGTTCCTGGTATTAAAATAAGGATGAGTACTATAAACATTGACCATTAGAAACCTATTTCCCTGTATTTTTTCCTCCAACTTTTTTTTTCAGATGGAAGGAGAGATATTGCAATTTTAATCAAGGTATTTCTGCTGTGTAAGTTTAATTAAAGATTTTTAATAATTTCAAGTAATACTACACAAGTTCCATTAAAATTGGGTTTTAGCTGACAGTCATGCAATAGATTAAAATGGTGTTATAAGGAGGTGTGTCCATGGCTGCTCTAAAAAGTTCCCTTGGATGGGCTGAGCTCATGGTGGGCAGTGAAATCAAGTCTCTGGTGTGGTGGTCTCTGGTTGCTAAGGAAAAGAAAGCCAAGTTCAGTTTAACACTCCAAGAAAAATGTAGTACCTCTTTAGAAAAGAAAACTCCTGAAATTTTTTTTAAAAAAACCAACTTTTGAATCAAATAACTGTTCTTGGATTATTGGATGTAAAAGTTTTCAGCAGGTATTCAAAATTGAAATAACACTTTAGGAGTACACAACTGATAAAAGGCCATAAAAATTCCATTTAAAAAAGAGCAAAAATTTAAAGGGTCTTAATATTTAAGAGCCATTTTCAAGACTCTTCTGGCAAAGTACTGATACTAAAACAACAGAGAAGATGTTTACTATTAATTCACAATATAGCTTTGAATCCAGTTTGCCCTTAAATTTCTTCCTCAGAAAAAGGCCCAAGTTTAAAACCAAGGTTATAATAAAATTTCTGCAGAGGGAAAAAAGTTGTGTGTGTACATTAAAGACAAACATACCTGCTTCATCATAGGACACGGTCAATTTTTCTAGCATTTCCCGATCAATTGACAGAATCTGCTGTTCGAGGATGGTCTGGTAAGACAATACACTATTTTCTTTGTCTTTCTCGTAGTCCTGAAGATGCTGTTTAAGGGCCTCTGGGAGTCGAGATTTAACATATTCAGCTGCAGTCTGCAGATAAAACAGTCAAAGAACTCCATCAGTACTTCTCATCCTCGGCTTTTCACTCACCTTCAGGTGCTGTGGAGAAAAGTCAAAGCACTGTGGAATCAGTCCTCCAGACAAGCATGCCCTTGCTGCTGTCATTTTTAGACTCCACTGTATGTGGCAAGGTGGATCTTCAAATAGACAGAATCACAGACCTTGAAGAGTTTTCTATCAGGTTTAAAGGTATAAAAGATGATGGATTTGGTTTGATATTCACAGAGTTAGTGCTTGGAGTTTCAACTATTACAGTGAACTCTGAAGGCCCCATGACGGTAATTTTGCTGAATACAAATTTGACCTGCCCTTGTCTAGAATGCAGAAGGCAGACCCTCATTTCAGCAGGGAGCTCTTCATGTCATGGCACCTACATCCCTGCTTTGCTTGGCTAGTCTCCACTCATTAATTTAATGCTTACGTAAGAACTCTTGTAAAGTGAATAAAAAGGAGAGCCCTCTGCTAGACTAATAATGAATAGAAAATGAAGAAATCAGACAATGATGACGCCTAACCTAAAAAAAAAAAGAACTGTTCACCACTTAAATGTTTTAACCTATATATATATTTACTTTGGGGTTTTTTTTGTTGTTGTTGTTTCTGCTTGTTTTTTGCTTCTGCGTGATCTGTACAACATATTTCCAACTAGTAACATCTGAAATTACACACGGTAATTTTCAGTCAGGTAAGCATGGTCCACTTGAGGGTAGGAAAGAAGATTTGCGTATTTTGAAAAAGATCTTCCTAAAGATTGATATGGTAGGCTAGGGTGGTAGGATGCTCTTCTCCCTCCCAGTGGAGAATTTCAATGCTAGTTAAACAGAACTTTATGGGAGAAATTAAGTGATAGAGTTGCATATGAATCAGGAGAATTATGAAAGTCTTAAAACATTTCTCTTGAGAATGTCAAGAGTTTGGCCTCTCCTGGCAATGGAGTCCTGGCTTCACTTGCATAGTGTCTAAAGTTGATTAATAAATAAAGCCAAGCATATATAGTTTAAAATTATATTTAAAAAATCACTAAAAACACGTTACAAAGAAATTGCTTTAAAAAAAAGTCTCTGGGGTAATCTTTGCCTCAAATAAGGCCGAAACCCAGCTACATAATTTAATTTTTTACAAATCCTGTGGTGTTCTATTGCACAGCAGGGTGATGATAGTTGAGAGTAAGGTATTGCATATTACAAAACAGCTAGAAGAGAGGTTTTTTAATGTTCTCAGCATAAAAAATAATAAGTGTATGAGATGGTGGATATGCTAACTACCCTGATTTGAACATTATGTATATATATTATATATATATAATATATATATCTCGAAACATCAAACTGTACCCCATAAATATGCACAATTACAACATGTCAATTTAAAACATCCTGTATAGCTATTAAGAATATAATTTAAAATAAGTATGAATTAAACACACATAGACATATATGTGATAAGTGCTCATGAACAGAGGTTCAATTTTTTTCATTTATAGAACAGTACTCTGTATAGCTTTTGGAATAAATGAGACAAGACAACACGTACTGATCAGAAAGAACATCATGATATACTGTTGAGGTTAAAAAACAAAGTCACAGCCGGGCTCGGTGGCTCAGCCTGTAATCCCACGTTTTGGGAGGCCGAGGTGAGTGGATTGCCTGAGCCAGCGGGTTCCAGACCCACCTGGACAACTTGGTGAGACTTCATCTCTACAATAAATTAAAAAATTAGCCGGGTGTGGTAGCGCATGCCTGTAGTTCCAGCCACTTGGAAGGCTGAGCCGAAGGATCACCGGAGCCCAGCAGGTCGAGGCTGCGGTGGCTGGGAGTGGCCACTGCACTCCAGTCTGGGCGACAGAGTGAGACTCCAACTCAAAAAATAAAAAATAAAAAAAACAAAGTCACAGAATATCAGTGATATGATAGCCTTCTTCTACAAAGCAGACGTATACATATATGATGCATGTAGTGGTATCACACATGCATGGGATAAAATATGGAGGGATATATTCCAGTTGTGAAAGATACTTTTTTACTTTCCACATTTCTATATTGTTTCCATATTCTTACTATTGTTATTTTTTTAAATTATCATTAAAATATGTATCCTAGCCGGGCTCGGTGGCTCAGCCTGTAATCCCACGCCTTTGGGAGGCTGAGGTGAGTGGATTGCCTGAGCCCGCGGGTTCGAGACCCGCCTGGGCAGCGAGACCTCATCTCTACAATAAATCAAAAAATCAGCTGGGCATGGTAGCGCATGCCTGTAATTCCGGCTACTTGGAAGGCTGAGGCGGAAGGATCGCCAGAGCCCAGCAGGTCGAGGCTGCGGTGGCCGGAAGCGGCCACTGCACTCCAGTCTGGGTGACCGAGTGAGACTTTCACTCAAAAAAAAAAAAAAAAAAAAAAAAAATGTGTCTTTGTAACCTTCACAGTTTTCCTTTTAAATGTTAGCACAATTAAAGATGAAAAGAAACTTACGGGAACGATGACAACTGACTTCCCAGGAAGAGTCCACTGGGAAGCAGGGGAAAAGTTCTATTTCAGACCTTAGAGCAGTCAGAGATAGTACATAATACTTTTATTTCCAGACTTATATTTAGAGTTCCTAAGTCAGTTGCTGATGAAATTACAGCTTTAAAATATCACCAAACATTGTTCAATTTCTCTGCCAGTCAGCTAGTACAGAACAAATGAAATTATTCCATAAGATGTAAATGGACTCAGCACAATATATTTAATTCTAGGGTTTAATAACAATTTTCTCCTGACACTGGAAAATAAAGAGACACCCTGTAGAATAACTACTCTTAAACTCATGCTACCTTGCTATTCAGTGTAACATCTGCTGTTAATTTCTTTCCTTGAAATACCTCGGATGTACAGAAAATAGTTCCACAATTCACATTTTGCAAATATTAATGTACTCCATATTACTGAAAACATACCACACATCTCCTTCCAGTCAGTGTTCACTGATTGTGTTTGAAATAAAATTCACTTTTCTAATTACAATGTTGATACAGGTCTTCGAACAGGGCCTGTATCTTTGACTACACTGGAGTTATATTTTGGCATTTCACTTCTCAAAATAGCTTCATGTAAAGAGTTCTTTATAGTAGGAAAGATTCTTAAGAGGAACAGAAGGAAACAACTCCAGGCAAATATTAGATTCTGTTAAGATATTTTAAGAAATCACCTTTATATTGAGGTGACTCTCTAAATGTATTCAAATGATAGTTAGACCTTATGTTCAAGTATGAGCTTATGTTAAAAACATATTGATTAACTGAGATTAGAATTATTCTACAAGTTAATAAATACCACTGGCAGTTTAAATCCTAAATTTCATATTCTTATAATCTAACCATTCTAGAAATAATATTATTGTTACCATTATCAATATCTTACATTTGTATAAAATATAAAGTATTTTATACTTTTCCAAGCAATTGATACCTTTGTCACTCATGATAACTTTAAAGTTATCTTCATAATAAGTTTAAGTAGACAAATTATTGGTTTTGGCTAGTTCTTCACATCTTTCAAAGTTTGGCTCAAATACTACACACACATAAACACACACGCACACACAAACACTTTGTCAGTGTTGGCTGACCTAACTTCCATGAACACCCAAGAGCATCCAACAGTGTTCCAATTATGTGCATTTGCACAGGTGTGGGCATTTAATTTCCCAGTCTGGCAGAAATAAGGACCATACCTTACACATCACTGTGCTCCCCGCATCTAGTTTGGTGCTTTGCACCAACCACAGAAGCTTCAAACCTTGAGAGTATGAAAATCAAGTACTTCAAGATGGTTTTGGGAGAAAACTTTTTGACCTCCTAATTTTTTGCCTGCAAATAGAACTTCCTTTCATGACTCCGGATAGAAAATAAGAGTCTGGTTTTCTACTGGCAAATGGAACTACACTTGGTCTACAGTGATTTTTGATGCCATTATTTTAGAAAAGTAAACAGTTCAAACCCTAATTATCATTCACCAGCAACATGGCTAACCATGTGCTTCACACATAAGGCTGTGTGTGAAGCTTTACTTAATTCCCACCTCTCCATGATCATGGGGTCTTCTCCATGCTTACCTTTATTTCTTTTGTTGGAAATGGGCTAGATTCTGCTAGGGACTCACTGAAGAGTCACATAGAATGTACCTCAGGACTTTCACCTGAGTTAAGGGTTGTCTCTTGGGGTGTGAATTCGCCCCCAGATGTTCAAGTTTGTGTTTATCCAACTGTGTCCTAGGTGGAGGCCTAGTAGCACCTAGACTTTCTGGGCAGAAAGTCCATGGACTCAGATAAGCTGAAGTAAAAAGATGAGCAAAAGGCTCAGGAGGCAGAGCACAAAAGGTACCAATGTGCCTTCTCACAGAGTTGGCATACAGTGACATCCCTCATGCTTGCTTCAGTGGAAGGCAGTAAAGCCTGTAAAAAGAATTCAGTGGAGCCGGGCTCGGTGGCTCAGCCTGTAATCCCGTGCTTTGGGAGGCTGAGGTGAGTGGATAGCCTGAGCTCACGGGTTCAAGACCCATCTGGGCAACAAGACCTCATCTCTACAATAAATCAAAAAATCAGCCGGGTGTGGTAGCGCATGCCTGTAATTCCGGCTACTCGGTAGGCTGAGGCAGAAGGATCACCTGAGCCCAGCAGGTCGAGGCTGCGGTGGCCAGGAGCGGCCACTGCACTTCAGTCTGGGCAACAGAGTGAGACTCCAACTCAAAAAAAAAAAGAATTCAGTGGATGAGAAGGCTAAAGGAAAAGAAGCAGAATGATTAAGAGGCTAAATTCTGGGAACATAGTGGGTAAAATCCTGATACTTTAGTACCACCCCTCCCCCAATTATTTAAAAACTATTCACTATTACAGAGGTAATTAAGAAATAATGGCTATATTTTAAAGAATTGGGGAAGAGGTGGTACAGAAATATTTTAAGAACTGCTAAATGCTTCACAATTCATCTTAAGAAGAAAAACTGCCAGCTAGCCAACCCTAATTTATTGACTGTCTGCTGAGTAACGTACACTGGACTTGACACAATTGGGAGAAACAGCCTCTACCACCCAGGAACCTGCAATGTCAATATGCAAACAAAACACATCTGAGATACAGGAAAAACACATTTTACAGAGCAATAAAAAAATGGGCACAGATCCTGAGACAAATTAAAATATTTATTTAATACATGAGCTATGTTAAGTGCTGAGCAGCCTCTAAGGAGAGAAATGAAGGTGGGAGAGGGGACACAGAAAACTAATGAGGAAATCATTCTAGTGGCATTTAAAGACTGATTTTGAGGTAAGAGCCACTTATCGGAGGAAAGAAAAGTAATCTAGAAAGCATGAGTATGAGTTCATAAGGAGAAATAATACACAATGAATAAAATTAGAAGTCAGAGTGAGTTGGCAGTTAGAGAAGTCTCAACTCCCCATTAGCCCAGAGAGTTTTGATTTGGGGCACTTATTAACAGGAAACAACTGTAACACATTAAAGAGTGCAATGCATGATCAAATCTTGTTTGAGAAAGAACAAACTTGAAGCTGAGTTGAATATGCACTGAAACAGAATGAGATTAAAGCAAGACAAGTAAAAAGTCTGAAGGAAATGAAAGTTGGCCTTCTACACTGTGGTTGGAGGATACATAAGACACTTTTTGCACAGAAAATGAGAAAAAAAAAGTAACAAAAACTTCAAAATAGTTTACACCTTTTACCTAGCAATTGTCTTTCTAGGAATCTATTTTAAGGAAGTTTTAAAAATGAGCACAGAGATTTGTGTGCGAGCATGTTTAAGTATTATTCATAATAAAAAAGCTGTCTAGATATTGCTTGATTAAATTATAGAATATTCATGCAATTGAATACAATGCTGCAATTAAAAATCATGTTATAAAGGAATAGTAAATCGTGTAGGGGAATGTTATAATAAAAAGTAAATTATAAAGTACTTTGTATGCTACATGTATGAGGGAAAAACTGGCTGAATTATATTAATATGTTTCATTAATTATCACAGAGTAATAAGAGTCTGGGTGATTTTTATTTTTTCCCTCCCCTCCCCTGGCAGTGTCCTGCAACTGCCAACCCCTCCCTTGTTCTAATGTGATTAATGTACAAGTCACACTTATGAGTGAGAACATTCAGTATTCAGTTCTTTGTTTCTGTGATAGATCACTAAGTATTTAAATTTACTTTTGAACATTTAACTATAAGCCTGAAAACTGTCTCTCCATATTTTAGGGAACAACCACCACCACCACCATACCCCTCAAAAGAATAAACCTTGGCAAAGAAAAGTGTTAAACTTATTTTATAAAACTCTGAAAAAATACCAGGGAAATTATTTTGGTTGTAAGTTTCTAGGGAGGCAGGAGTTTCTTTTTAAGAAAAGATAGTAAGTGATGTGAATTAAATTCTAATAAAGCCTCCATTAAAAAAGATTACAAGTAAATTAGACCTATGTTTCAAACTATTTTTAGTATTTTTCTATAGAAATGTGGAAAGGTCAAGTTACTACTCATTTTGACCATTAGCAAACTTAAAGTAAAAACAGGCTTCTGATGTCCTTAACTGATCTAACTATAAAAATATGCCTCATCATATTATAATCTTTATTTAATAGTGCACATGTCGTAGTTGTGGGAGTTTTTATTTCTTGCTCCTTTCTTTTGAATCAAATGTATTTTATTACCAATTCCAAGACTTAGCCTGTAGTATGCAATTTTGGAAAGCTTTAAGTATGATAATCAAAAGAAAGAAAACGCTCCTATACTAGGTTTTTGTTTTTGTTTTTGTTTTGAGACAAGAGTCTCACTCTGTCACCTATGCTGGAGTGCAGTGGCATGATCATGGCTCACTACAGCCTCAACCTCCTCAAGTGATCCTCCCACCTCAGCCTCCAGAGTAGCTGGGACTACAGGGGCAAGCCCTATCATACCTTGCTAATTTTTTATTTTTAAATTTTTTGTAGACACAGGGTGTTGCTATGTTGCTCAGGCTGGTCTCAAACTCTTGGTCTCAAGCAATCCTCCTACCTCAGCCTTCCAAACTGTTGGGATTATGGGCATGTGCCAGCTGAGATTCTATTTCAAAAATCTGGGACATGCATCTTAAGAAGAAAAAGGCCTCAAGAATGGTCTAAGAGAATGCTTTGCTAAGATAAAAAGCTTCAAAATTTTAATGTCTTTCAAATTCTATTATTTTATAAATTACCTTTCCCTCCTTTTTATTTCACATACACACAAATACACACACACAATTGTAATTTGAGCAGAGAGAAATCCCCAAGCTCCACTGAACTAAATGGGACAAACAACTGATGGCAGTCCTTTTGGTTTCTATTTACACTACATATCTCCCTGACTCAGAACACATTGCTACTGCTACGGATGTGTATTAACTGTGATGTGTGTTGACTGTGAATGAACACAGGTTTCCAAAGGTGTATCAAAAGGAGACTAAATTGAAGGGGCTGACCTTTGCACCCATGTCAAGTATATATTTTATACTGATCTCACACAATAAGATGCTAGATCTGGCTTTTAGGGCATCTGGCCAGTGACCCTCTATGTGAGGAGACTGTAGAACTGAGGAAGATATAAAAGGGAGGTAAGATGGGAAACCAATCCTGCAAAAATTGAGCAGGAAAGGGGCTGAAATGTGGGAAATGGTAACAGGGTTGATTGCAAGGTATTCACAAGATAAGGGAGAGATAATCATGGGAATCCTTCAAAATTATGCCACAGCAAGATAGATGAGAGAGAGGAGTAATATTTTCTTGCAGGCAAGGTCTCCCTGCCCTTGAATGGAAGGGGATGTGTGTTTGCTGAGCGGGCAGCAGCCAGCACACAGACTGCATGGCAATTTACTTGGGTCTACCTTGGAATCCATCTTTCTTGTGGTAACATATCATTAACTTTTGACAGCTGTTCTTTGGCTCCAGGCACTTTAAAACAAAGTCAGAGTGAGTGCCCTTGCCCACCAGGAAGAGGACAGGAGGCAAGGGAGTTATGCTTCCCTCATCCCTGCCAAGAGTGTCATTTCTTGCCGTTTTTAGTCTTTGGCACTTCTAACCTGAGAGGTTATTTAAATAAGAAGTGTCTTTGAGATGACCATCTTGCTTTCGAATTCATAATTCTGCCTCAAGAAGGCAAATTTGATTCCTTCAAGAGAGGTGGCGTCAGGAAAGTCCCAGGCTTAAACTAGAAGCACAAAGCTGAAATTTTATGCCTGTTACAGAGATTTAAGGTTGCTCTGGAGAATCAAAGCTGCAGACATGCAAATGCTAGTTAGACACGTAGCAAAATGACTACTGCAGAGGACATAAACTCAGCACGCAAGGACTAGAAATCGTATAACCTACTTAATATGGAGGGTGAAGTTTTCATCTACTTTGAACATTAAGGTGAAGACTACAAAGGTACAGATTACTTAGGACAATTCTTCTGGGATTCCTCATGTGACAAGCCTTTAATAACCTTATCAGTCATCTAATTCATATTTAATCTGAAGTCATATTCATGTGGTAGCACCAGGCATGCCGGAGTATAAAAACAGAACTCAAATTCCACTTCCTGAATGATTACCTCCCTAATTGCAGATGGATGCTTTTATATTTAAAAAAACTAACTTACCGCCCTTTTCTTGATTCCTACTCTCTCATTGAAGTAAAATATAATTTAGCCAGGGTACCAAATATTATTCAGTCATGTGGTCCATCTTCTTTACAGTATTACTTTGATCAATATCTACATTCCAATGCAAGAGGATTAAAAAACCTATCTGATTACAGTCTAAAGAAAAGTTGAGGTTATTTCCCTAATACCAAAGTGATAATGAATGAATTATTTGCTCCTCAATTACCACACATATGCTCAAGAAAAGTTAAGGGATTCAGGAGAATAGGTTATACAAGTTCCATGGTCCTTCTCTTAATTTAATTTAATTTTTTAAATTAACATGCACATGTACATTTTCCTGAGAGATGGTAATATAAAAACAGCCCAACAGCAGACTTTTTTCATAAATATGTCGAGAAAAAAAACAATACTCAGTCAAAGCAGTCTGGCTAAATTTTGTGATGGGTGTATTTCTATCTTTTCAGCAGTTATAGAAAGAAGAAACTGTTTCACATTCTATACACATGAGATCTATAGAAGAAAAATGCAAAGTAATATCTGTTTACAGAGAGAAATATATTTCATATTTCAAAGAGAAATATGGTTAATTACTGATAAAATTTCCTTCCATTTCTGAATGTTGGGCTACATAGAGCCTGGGGAAATATTAACTTCCATGAGTTCTATCCAAATGTATTCTGGAAAGTTCCATGCAGAATGCTAACTGAAATGCTCTTGGGAATTCAGGAAGCCAATGGGACTCACTGTGATAAATGAATTATAAAACACTCATGAGTTATTAATCAAGAAGTACTCTGTAGCTATGACAGTAGCCCAGTCCCTCAGGGAGGCAGCCAAAACACAGATAAAATGTTCCTTGGCTGGCAGCTGCTGTTTACATAGGAGCAAAGCCAGAGAACTCCTACTGGGCCTCACTTGGTTTCTGCCCTGCAGCTACTCATGAGGCTCTTAAGGGTGTGCCTCCAGAAGACAGGTGTGGCCAGGGACGCTACAGATCAATGCCAGCTGGGTCTCCAACCTGACACGACTTCAGGAAGTACCTTCAAAACCAGTGTTGGATTTAGGCTCCCTGATGAGTGGTGGAGAAGTGGAGAAGGCATGGTCTTACTGTCCAGGGAACTAGTAACTGCCTCATTTAGTGTGATGTAAGTGACCCAAAAGGGATTCCCAACCCCAAATCATTCTCCTTTTCAGCTTTGATGCCTGAAATTCTATCATTATAGTTTCCATCTTTGCTCAATGCCAGCTCTTCCCTTATCCCAAGGCAAATATTTTAAGGAGGAGTAACATATCAAGTAACACACTCAGTCAGTGTGGACAAGTTGATCAGATTCTTACCTATAAGGAGGTAGACTGAGAAGCAAAAGCGCCCAGGGAAACTCCTGGAAATGGGATACAGAGTGGGAAAGCGACAATAAGGAAACACAAGCATTGTCTATTGTGGAATTTAACTTTGTATAAAGGGGAAAAAAGCTCCGTACTGCCTGAAGGCTTAGGTTACCCTTCTCCATCTCTGGCCTTCCCTTCAAGACCTACCATCAAAGCTTGCTAGAGGCCAACCTAACAAAGCAAACTTATTCAATTGTATCTCACACATGGGGAATAAAGAACACATTCAGCAGCATCTATTGCATACACAGAGTTTTAAAACTTCTCCTGTTGTGATAGGAGTCATTGCTTAGGCTGCAGAAGGAGTCTCGCAGAATTAAATCTACACTCTCCTCATGTGTCCTACCACGACACCATCCTACATTCAGACCTCCATTACAGCTCTCAGCCACTGCACAGTGTCCCCATCTAGTCACCTATGTGCCTCCTCGCTAACTGATGAGCAACTAGCAGATAGGACAGGAGCTTTTTCACATATGTGGGTTGCCCTAACACCTGGTCCAACACAAGTATGCCAAAAGAAGAGGATGGGGAATGGGCGCCTGGAAACCAGGCTTAATATCCCATGTGTGACCATATTCTACGTGACCACAAAGAGAGATGAATAAGATCGCGCCCACAACTTTTCTTCCTATCACTGACATTTTACTGTCTTCTGCCATAAAGCATATAAATGCCATACTATTCTGTACATTCTGAGCATCACATCTTATTTTGTACCATAGGAAACCACTTGCTAGGACGGCTGGTTTGGCCTGAGCCAGAGCCTGTTGTATCCCATACCAAAAACTGTGTTTCCAAATATTTTTGTATGTCTTGGAACCTGACTAAAAATCTTTAAGAGCAACGAATCCTCTTCCCAGAACAACACACACAAAACCTGATGCCTCATTTTGGGAAGCCGGGTATGAAGCTCATAAACTGGGTCACAGTGATGCCTTAGTAGATCCATGCATCGGAAGAGCACTGGGATAGGCTGCTGGGTTGTTTGTTTTGTTTTGTTTTTACAAAATTCGGAGACTGGGCTTGCTATGTTTCTCCAGAGGTGATACTCCAACCAACTGCTTCTGAGTCACCTCAGTGGAGAGGGAGCAATGGCTTCTTTAAAAATGCAGATTCATGGGTCCTGCTAAGTATTTAGTGAATCAAGATTTTTTTTAAAAATAGGGCTCTCGAATCTGCTTGTAAAACTTTCACTGTATTTTAACAGGCTCTCCTAAAAGGTAAAAAATACCAGATTCGATCCCTAGATTTTATAAGGTCTAGGCATGTGTATTTTTACAAAGTTGTACAACATATTTTGACGTACATCCAGGGTTGTACAAAACCCTCCTTAACAGTCCTTCTGCATTCCCCCAAGACACAGTTTGGCAAGTAAATATTTTTAATTCTTGGAAAAACCTTGACAGTTGCAATGACATTCCTACACAGTCTGTCAACCCTCAATGCCACAGGCTTTTTTATTCGTATAAAATTGCCAGGCTGCTCAGTCTCGGAAAGGCAGAGCCCTTCCCTGAAGCAAACTAAGTGACCTTGTGTTCTTCTGACACCAGAAGCACCTGGTGCCCCTTCCCAACAGCTTGTGGGCAATCAAGCAAGTCTCAGCAAGCTGTGAGACAGGCCACAAAATGACCCGTGGCAAAGCACTTGGAAAACACAATGGTTTCCTCTTGCCCATGCTCAGGCATGGTCAGAACACTGACCTGACCTCTGCCAGGACTGCCAGTGGGGTTTCATGTCCTGGGGAGCTGCAGGAAAAGACAGCAGAAGGGAAAGCAGATCAGCACCATGGCAGTGTCGCATAATTTGCATATGGGGTTTGAAAAGGTGTCTTATTTTAGCAGGAGGAAAATGGGATACCTAATTGGGTGGAAAAGCTATAATTTCAGCAGTGAGTGCACCTGCTTGTGTAAATATAAAATGACACATTTTAAAATTTGAATGGGCAAACAGTTCATGGACCTTACAGAGAAAAAAATAAATTTTTCCCAAGTCCTACTTCGATTCTGCAAGACAACAGCTAGAGAAATAGGCACCACCATGGGCTAGAACCACATCCTTTCAACTAATACTGAGCTTTGGCTATGTGTGCAACACTGTCTAGGTGCTAGAGATAAAGGGGTGGGGGCAAGAGCAGAGGTGTCCCTGTTGTCATGGTGCTCATGGTCCAGTGGGGAGACAGAAATTAACAAGATTCTGTGAGGGGATCCAATGAGGAGACCCTACACAGCCTGGTTGAGGACAGCTTTGGGGAAGGGGCTTTCCGCAAAGAGTGATGCTTGAGCCAATATCTATAAAATGTTTCATTTTATAGGTTCAGGGCAAAGGGATAAGGAGTAAGAAGAAGTTAAGAGAGGTAAGAAAGATAGTATATTTTATTAACATGAATTCTCAAAAATGTGAATGCATTAGAGCCATGGGTGAGTAAAAGTTGTAATTTTACAGGCAGAAAGGACTCAAGATTGAGTTGTGCTCTGCAGAGTTGGATACAAGCCGTTGGGTCAGTGTAGAACATAAAGGAGGAAGACACACTGTATTTGCCAATAAGAACTTTCCATTCATTGTGGGAAAAAATTAGTTTCTGAATTTCTTTTCATTAAAATGGGTTTATTATAAAGAATCTGACTTAAGAGCCTAGCAAGCTCTTGACTTTCCAGTCAACGCCTTGGTGATTTTTCATTCTTCTCTCTCTCACCTACTCACAGTTACATTCCTTTAGGGTAGGCAACTGGGAGAGCCCTTCTTTCACATTCCTCTTGTGCTGAATGACTTTTTTTTCTACAACATGTAGAATCATAACCCATCTGAAGTCAGAAAAGATGTTCTTTTATGAGGAAAACTGTGGACTAAAGTAGCATCAATTGATAAGCACCAATTAACTCAGATTTATTTATCTCAAGTTGCAAAATCCTTGCCCTAAAAGTCAGTGACATAAAACTAAAATGAACTTTAAGAAATGTATGAAAGTTGCCTCAGTATAATAAGAAAGTGGTGCTTTCATGGGCAGAGGAAGTAAGTCCAATGTTCTCCCCACTACAAATCCCCCCACATTAACCTCCTTTGTGAATATGTGGTCCTATTCCACACAGAAAGTTCCCCACAAACAGACAGTAGAAAAATAGACTCAAATCTATAGTATGGGCTAATATTTCCCACTGGGAGAAACTCAATTCCAAAAGATGAAATCTTTTACTCCGAAGAGAGTATTACATGTCCAAGGGTCCCCCTACCTGCCTGGGAGGGGCTGAAGAAGTCAGAAGGAATGTGATTTATCCATCTAGGTAGACTGGCTGAGTTCTCTAGAATGCATACATCTACAGCAGCCACTTACTGAGGATGTACTATGTGCTAGATATTGTGCTTGGCACTTTATATAACTTACTTCATTTAATCCTCACAACAACCCTGAAAGGCAGGGAAGATTATCCATGTTTTGTGGATGTGTCCCTGCACACCCCCAGGAATCCTCTGCTCTTTAGCAAAGTCTATAGTTTCATAGATATTTTATGTAGGCAAGTTTTAGAAATTCAGAACTATGAAAAATAAGATAGCATGATGGAGATGAAGTGAGGGATAAGGTTGAGTCACAAAAATACATGCTTTAAGACTCCTTTTACAGCTGACCTTTGAACAACATGGCATTATGGGCACCACCACCCTCACCCTGCCCAGTTGAAAATCTGTGTATAACTTTTGACTCCCCAAACTACTCTAAGCCTACTGTTGACTGGATGCCTTACTTATAACATAAACAATCAATTAACATATATTTTATATAGCTATTGTACCCTTACAATAAAGCTAGAGAAAAGAATGTTATTTAGAAAATCACAAGGAAGATAAAATATATTTAGTAGTCATTAAGTGGAAGTAGATCATCAAAAAGGTTTTTATCCTCATTTTCACATTGAGTAGCTAAGGAGGAAAAGGATGAGGAGGGGTTGATCTTACTGTTTCAGGCAAGGTAGAGGTGGAAGAAAATCTGCGTATAAGTAGACCCACACAGTTCAAACCCATGTTGTTCAAGGATCAACTGTATTTGTTAAAGAGGAATTAAAAACTGACTCTGAGTTTCTTGGCATCTGATGCAAAGAAATAAAGGTAACTATCAGCACAAGTCACAGTATTCTTACAATAAATTATAAGAAAAATTAAAATAATGCCTGTAATAGACATTATCAATTAATCACATAATGATTTGCCACTGTGCCCACATTGATCCTCAGAATCCTTCTCGGTACAATACTCCAAGGCAGCTACCAATCAACCAAAGGTAGTACATAAGATGAGACCTTCTTCTGATACTTGTTCTAAATCCAAGGTGGCACACTAGAGCCCAAACATCTGTTTCTATAAATACAGTTTTGCTGGAACACAGTACTGCCCATCTGTTGACAGATCATCTATGGTTGCTTTGCACTACAAGGGTGAAGGGGAGCAGTTGACAAGCAAAGCCTAAAATATTTACTACATGGGTCCTTACAGAAAAAAATCTGCCAAACCCTGCTATAGATGAATGTTTTCAAAACATTTGTAAACAAAAGCACAATGAGCAGACATATGTACAAGAGGAGACCAAAATCAAAAACAAAAAAAACCACAGAATTATTTTTTGGAGAGTGGGTCCCTTATAGTACCAGCTTCCCTTACTAGGTAAATGTTCTAGGAACCCATTGGCGTCTGTATACCAGCTAGTGGTGTTGTGAGAGGCTGCATTTGGCTTCAGTAAATTTCTTTTGAAGTTCTTTCCTGATGTGTGATGTACAAATGCACCTGCCTACACTGCACTGAGTGTTCAGTAGTTTTTGACCAAAAACACCATGACCCTGGCTCCCCACCCTCCCTATTCACCTAATCTTTTTGTTTGTTTCTCCAGATGAAAAGGGCCTCAAAAGGACCTCAAAGGGAAACGTTTTGCTGATGTGGAAGAGGTGAAACAAAAAATGGCAGAAGCACTAAAAAGCATCAGAATTGATGAGTTTGAAAACTGTTCTGAGCAGTGGAAAAAAAGTATCTCAGTAGGTGTATTGCATCAGGTGGAGAGTACTTTGAAGATGACTGAAGTTTAAACATGTAAGAATAAATACACAATTTTTATAAATAAATTTTTTTGTGTGTGTGTTCCCCCTCATATATTTTTAATAGTGTTCAACCTGTGTTTATTACATGCTTTCATGTATGGGCACCCTTGTTAGGTTCCAGGAAAATAAGTTGAACACAGTCCTTACCTTGAAATAGCTCATGACCGAGCTATAGAGATAGCTACTTAAAGAGGTAATTACAAAACAATTTCACTAATTCTAAGACATAAGTATGTATGATTTATTATGTGATCCCAAGAAAGGGATTTAAAAATCCTAACACCTTAGAGGTTTTTCTTGCGCATTTTATTGCTTTCCACTTGACCATATGACCTAAAAAGTTAGAGGGAGTCTTAGAAACTGTAGTCTGGTAGCAATCCTCAGAGGAAATGGATGAGTAAAAATGCAACCAGACATGATAAAGAGCAGCTGCTTCATTTTATGTAAGATTAAAAGTGAAAAGGTTATTGAGCATTTAAAAACAATTGGTGATACCTCATACAAAAATAACTTAAGCAACTTTGGGTTCTTGAAACCATCATCTGTCAGGAACCACATAATCATGAGAAAATTAACAAGGTTCCAAAAGACCCACAGAGTTTGAATTAGGATTCACAGAAGACTGGTAGGGATATAATAAACCCATAATTATCGTGATCCACAGCTGCGCCAACCTTAGAAAACAATGAACTGCTTAGGGAGCTGGTGTCTCTGAAATGGCAATGGAGCGTGTCCTATCTTTATGTCCCATACCCAGACAGTCCATATACAAGGGTGATCCATCTGAAGGTTTATTATTGCAACAAGTTATTTCCAAATGTGATAAATCAGTATGGAAATTGTCATACTAGAAAAAGTCACACTTTGCCAGATACAATATATCAATTTTCAGTTTCCTTTGATTCCCAAGGTAGTACTTGTGATTTTTCTTCAAAACATATTGTGTTGATGTAAGTGCCCTAGGATAAAGAAGTCATTAAATAAGTCAACATGACTCATGCATGAGACACACACAACAAACCAAGCTTCCTTTTCTGACACAAATCGTATGGCCACATGCAGGCAATAAATATGAAGGTTAGTGGAACTTTAGAAGACAGGTGGCTGGCCATTTTTGTATTGAATATCTATTTATAAATTAAATGAGTTGCCAACTCTCTTTGAAATCTTTCCTTCAAGAGTAGTATAAAACAAAATTTTACATATGAAACATTTTAGTATAATATTTTAATGGTATCTTTCCTTAGAACTAGGTAAATTCTCAGGGTCTTTTCCAGTTCTTCAATTAAAAAGAACACTAAGCTTGGATTGATATGTGTGTGTTCTATGCCATTTTTCCAATGAAATGTCTATAAATGATAGCTTGACTCTGCAATACCTCATTTAACGAGTGCCATCAGGGAATGAAGAGTTCCACATAATGAATGTCCCACTTAACTCAACTGTACTACTCAAAATGATGAAAAACCATTTTCACAAAGTGTTTCTAAAGTGAAAAACATACTTCCACAGTTTCCTCAGAAAGAATGCATGGAAGAAAATCCGCCATTTTCTTGATGATGTAAAGCCATGACCAGATCATGAAGGGAGGGTTGGAGCATGGCGTGTCTCCTGCATATGAGCTTGGTTCCCACACCAGGTCACCCTGATCTCTGTGAGATGCTCAGGGTTCTCCTCTACAGGCAGCTAGTCCAGCCTCTTAAGGGGCTGCTTTATGCACAATTACCCAGCCCCAAGACTTCTAAAACGTTTACCCTTCTAAATGGAGAAAGGTGCATGGGTTTGTGACTACTGTTTATCCCTTAGTTCTTTTTTGTTTACCTCCTGGTTCACTACAGTGCTCCAGAAAGTTTAAATGGAAAAAAAGGAAAAACTCTATCTTTCAGATAAGTAGAGTGTAGGAAGTGCAAAAATGTGAATATCGAAAGCATATCTACTCTGTATAAGAAACATAAAGAATTTGCCTTTAGAGTTATATTCTAAGACCATCCACCAAAATGGCAAGAATAAAACTGGTAACTTTATAGCTATGATGTTTATATTGCACATGAATGGGTTAATGAACATAAGGAATTCCTATGAAAATCTAAATGAAGCTTATAGATTTGTCTTATAAAGTTATATAGCTTTACATTCCTACCTAACTACTCATTGTTTGGACCAAGAATGATACTGTCTTTCATTCCTGGCTCTTTACTTTTTACAATGTCAGGCATTAGGTAAGGTGCTCAATAAATACTAAATGAATGACTCAAAAAAATTCAGTGTCACAGAGACTTTAAAAATTCAATATCCAAAACTTTAAATAATAAGTTGACCTTAAATCACATAAATTGCTATGCTAACTAGCAAACAATATTTAATAACATGCATCTTATTTGCCAAATTAATGTGTTCAAACATTACTCTTGATTGATTAACTTCTTAAAAATAAGAGATTAATGCACAAGAATGAAAGAACAGATACCAGGGAGTTTTTCCTGACTATGCTTTGGAAACCACCATGAAACAGTGAAAACTCATATGAATAGGTAGTAATAATCTAAACTTCCACATGGTTTTGGTTAAGCTTGCACCTGTAGTTAGACTTCTCTCCACCAGATGGCATCCAGGAATCAAGCGAAATGCTAACTTCATCGATCTTCAAGAGGGACACTGAACACATGCGTAAGGGTGGCTGTCCTCTTGTCGACTACACGAGCCATTGTCAGAATCCACAGCTATGAAAAGCAAGGGCTGACTGAACTGGATTAACAAGCAAGCTGATAATTCATTCAACTACCCCTTCTTCCAACATGTACCGGGTGTTTACAATGCACCAAGCATGATGCTGAATACACAGAGCTGAAAGAGTCCTTGCCCGCAAAGAGCTTATGATTTACCAAAGCAGATAACTTGTAAAGAAATGATTCCAAAAGAACACAATAAATTTTCTAATTGAGAAGCCTGGGAAACACCATATCGGAAGAGATACGTGAGTGAATCTTGAAGGATGTGAGGAGGGTTATGAAGAAACCTGGTATGAAAAACATGCTGTGCTTGGGGCTAAAATTGGGCTATAGGCCTGTAGGGCTGGAGTGGAGAGAGAGAGAGAGAGAGAGAGAGAGAGAGAGAGAGACTATTTGGGAGAGGAAAAGGTAGAAGATGAGAAACTAACAGCAGTCTGCAAAAGGATACTTAGGAATTTTAACTCTATGATAATTAAATGGCAATGGCTAATATATGTTGAATACTAGGCCAAGCACTTAAATGCATTATCTTATTTATTCCTCATTATGGTTTTTAAAAATGTACTATTTCTAGACCCATTTTTCAGAGCCCTGCTCACCTTGCACGTGCTCTAATAACAGAGGCTATCCCCACAAACCACCTGCTTCAAAACCTTGAGAAGTGGGTAGGCATGCTTTCTTGGGCAACTTATACTCTTCCAAGAGTAAGCTATGGGCAAGAAAGTTCTCTGTTATCCAGCTTCTAGAAGGAGTCCTGAATAAGGCTAGGAAACCTGGGGTTCTAGACACACCACTATCAGCAGCTCTGTGGCTGTGAGCCCTTGAATACCTTCCTTAACCTACTGACCATCAGGTCCCTGATCTGTAAAACAGGGAAGTGGGCTGAAGGGATGGGATAATATCTTCAAAATCCCTTTCTGTCTTAAATTGTATTATATAAATTTGATGTATTTATTTCCCTCTACCATCCTACCCTACTTTGGAGGTGCTAATGAGTAATTTAAGGCAGGGTACAGTGAATCTGAAAAACCTATATAACCTGGAAATCCTGAGAAATAATCATAGTATTGTAGACTAACAGCAGAGGGAATAGTTCCCAGGTTCCTAAGATGACCATCTGTTTTGCAGCTATCACATTAAGTGGTAATCTCTCAAGTTAAATTGCATAAGCCTAAGAAGCAGAAGGCATATGGGTTATCCAGAAGGCTACAGATATGCTCATATTTTCAAGTATCATTGGAACAGAAGTTTTTCCAAAACCTCTACATTAGCTCTAGTGACTTAGCAGCCATGAATTAGCAGTACGAAGCTATTACTGAATTAACAGAGCCAACTAAGAAATCAGATGGCTTCAAATTCTTGCTGTCCCAGTGAACAAATCTACTTATTAAATAACAGCCATGCTCTTGCCGTGTCTTAACAAAGTCATCAAAAATAAAACCTAGTGTGACTGATTTTCAATATCACAAGAGCATGGTGATTACAAAAGGTCATCACATAAGAATGAAGTAGGAAAAATACTCCTATGGAATTACTGTCAAGAATTTTAAGACACTTAATAATTTAGGAAAAGCATTCTTGATGTCAGTATTTTTTTTTTTTTTAAAAGCAGGACTAATTGAGAGGACAGAAAAGCTCCCAGAGTGGAAAGGGACTCAAAGGGGTTGTTGCTCAATGTCAGTCTTTTTAAAAAGATTTAAACCACATGCTCTTAGTTTTATGTACATCACACATGCAAAAATAATATAAAAATTGAAACAATAAATGTAAATTTTGAACAATAATTTAAATATTAAAATATACACACTTAGAAAGTATCTTGAACTGTGGCATAACAGTCTACCATTTAGTGACTCTTCATGTTAATTAATTGCACTGTGGGGCATAAAACATTTGGGACCTCGTTGGATGTAGACTTTTTAAAAAGTACAAAGTGTTGAAATGCTTTAACCAGACAATAGGCATTTTATTCCTGTTGTATCAAAGATTTCCCTTCATGGTTTTATATTCTTCCATCATTAAATGAAATGGATGATAGATGAGAAGAGTTTTAATTCAGAGATGACTATGAAATGAATTTCAATTATTTAACTAGCTCTTGGGAAACACATTTTATTAAAATTTATTCATAGAGTTTGCTTTTCTTTTAATTCTGTAAGACTATGTAAATACTCAGAGATTTAATTATTTTCAACAAAAACATACCAGCTACTACTAGCGGGAAAAAAATGAGCTGAATTATTTTAGAGAATATAATAAAAATGTTCAAAAGTGCTGACACTTACTGAGCATTCACACCAGTCCAGACACTGAGCTGAGAACCATACAGGTATTATCTAAAGTAAACTAAAATCGGGAGAGGAAAGAAGTCCACTGGCCAGCACAAAACTTACATTAGATTGGTTTTCCCAAGTGAAATTCATTCTACTTTAGAGTTATTCTATTAAACATCGCGTCATTATTAATACATAGGGGCTTATCCTAAAATGATGAAAAACTTAAGAAAGTAACTTAAAAGGTCATGATCAATAAGATGATTATAATGATGACAAATGGGTTAAATTCTCCTAAAAAGGAAATATAATATTAGGTAGGATGTATTAAGTCCATTTGGGAAACAAAAATCTCAACTATTTTTAATGCTTCATATTTAAGGTTGTTTTGCATCATAATGTTTCTGCCATTGACTAACTGATATGATTAGGTAAGCAAAATATCTAGTATGTTAAAAAACCATTTTGTTGCTGCCAACACCATCTCTCAAAATATACCCATGGGAGTACTAAACATCTGAGGAACTCCATTCACTTTCAGATGTTTAGAGAAGATACTGGATATGTTCTTCACGGGCTGTTAGACTGATATCTAGGGTAGAATGAATCTTGGACCATTAAAATAATGTCAACAAATTCAAAGTAAAATTCTCCCCCAATATCCCACATAACACTTATAGTTAGAACAGAGGAGGTAGGAGCCTGGGGAGGCCCAAACAGACAAAATCCCTCAGTCAAGGACTCACTGCCTAGCTTCACCACAGATTTGACCCAGGGGGTCTTAGGTTATCACTGACTCTCCAATGTGTTTCGTCTGCGGGTCCGCGCACCATCAGATGCAGGTTGGGACAGCCACAGTGACTGAGGACACAGCAGCTGGCACTGCTAGCCCTACAGGATTGTCAAGATGTTTTTTTCTGATTTTTCTACAATACAACAAAATACAAACCACCCAAAAGGAAAATGAATTCTTTGGGAGTAGATTGAATACAACAGCCTGATGACATTTTCCAGTGCTGGGGCGGCTAGTAACTAAATATCAGCGAGTTAAAGACTCCACTGGCTCAATGAGCTTTGATTTACTACAATCAGGGCTCCATCACCAGAGTGCATTCTATTGGCAGGCTTCTTCTGAGGTGCAAAGTTTCTGGCAGCAGGACAAGTCAGCTAGGAAAAACAAACAAGGGAGCTGCAGCACTTACTAATTCTGCAGCATGAGTTCAGGACTATCTACGCAGACAATGTGTTCACGGTGCCCAAAGCCTCTGCAGCACTGCAGTACGTCTGGCCCAGCCAATTCTGAGGGATCACTACTTTTTTTTTTACTATGCTAAATACGAGGAGGAGGAGGTGGGGTGTGTGTGTGTGTGTGTGTGTGTGTGTGTGTGTGTGTGTGTGTGTGTGTGTGTCTCACCTTGTTGCCCAAGATAGAGTACAGTGGCATGATCATAGCTCACTACAGCCTCTAACTCCTAGACTCAAACGATCCAAGGAGGAGGCATTTATACATATACACAGATGTGTGCACCAGCACTCTCTTAGCCTTCTCCCCTCCAGAAAGGTTACCTTAGCGGTTACAAATGACACCTTTCTTTAAAGAAGTTGGAGTTGGAGTGGAGATAAGCGCAACAGATCTGAATCTATGCTACATCCTGCATGATGAGAGGATGAGAGGATGAGAGGATTGCCAATATCAAGTTCACAGGCGTCATTATTTATCATCAGAAGGATTTGAGCAGTCCCTGAAGACTACACATGGATTTGACATGTTCTCTGGAGGTTCCCCAGCAGCCTGGCCTGCTCTGAGCAAGGTACATGTCTCCACTTACTCCAGGGTTATAAGAATTGTGACTTACCTTCAGGGCCTGGGGATTAAAGGCCTTTCTTTACAGATGACTATTTTTTGTCCCTATCTGGATACAATTATATAATAGGGAGAAAACCATATAAAATGATGACATAAGATAATTTTTAACGATGTGAAATATTTACAGTATACTGGTAACCAAAAGAGTATACCAAGCTGTCCCATGGTGTGACCCCACACATATACAAAACAAGGATGAAAATCACCATTCGGATCACTGGTGATAGCTGTTCTCTCAGGATGGAGGAATTGCATGAGACTTCTTTTCTTCTCTACGTTTTCTGGTGTTTTTTTTAAAAGGATTTCTATAATAAATATATATTACTTTCATAACAATGTTGGATGTAAAGAAGGGAAGAGAAAGAAAAAACAATAGATTGTACTTCCCCTTTCTCCCAGAAAAGAGTGAGCAATGGAATATTGGATGAATAATATTCTCTTAAATTTACCACTTAAATGTTCACCTTCCCTCCTTTCTAATTATTGGATTTACATCACAGCAGGACACCCACCAAAAAAGTACCTGGGGTGGAGAGATGCAGAGAAGGCATAGAAAATGAAAGTCTTAAAAGAAAAGATGCAGCAAGAAGTTGTTAGACACTAATACTAGTTCAAGAGAGGGAGCCAGGAGGCATTCTTTCTGATCATAACTTAATGGTTTCCACTTTTTAAAAAAATGATACAGATTCCTTATTTTCATATCCTCAACTTGGCAACTTACATTTAAAATGAATAATGTACTAAAGTTGAAAACATTTGCTCTTGTTACTCTCTAGCTTTAAAAGAAAAAAAGAGAGATAAATTCCCTGTAGAAAGAGGATTAATGACATATGGTAATTACACTATTAGGTTGAAATCCCCATAATAGCATAAACCTCCATTATACACATTCCTCAAGAGGCACTTTTATTAAAGAGAAATTCAGTCATTTTAAATGCATAAACAGAAAGCTGTGTATCAAAATCCTTCTTGATGCCATCAAATTGTCTGAAGTCATTTGTTCCACCATTCCTGGCTAAGAAATATTTCAAATAAGAGAGAAAGAAAGTTAGGTTAAATCCCAGACAAGGGACGGCACACTGGCAGATGCCATGTTTGAAGTTCTCATTGAAGTTCTCATTCAAAAGAAAATGCAATGTCAAGGCAACAAAAAGAATGTGCACTTTCTATGTGTGTGCTGCAAATTCCTGGTTAGGTGTGGCTTATTTTCCAACTTCTCAAGCTCCCAGGTCTCGTATTCCCCCAAATAATGGGGCACAAGAAAGAGGGGGCACTCACAGAGGGTTAAAGAAAAACAACAGTGGAACGACAAGAAACGTAACCAACATGAAGAACTCTTGCTTCTCTTCCCAGAGAACTATCTTACATCACCTGCCATCAGGTGTCTGAAGACACCCATCTGCTCACCCTATTTTTGCTTCAATTTCATTTTTAATTGCCTTGTTTTCTATTTGGCTTAATTTTGTAAACAATTTAGAAACTTCACTAGAAATAGGCAGATATAAATTCCACATAAATAACAAAAAGCATTGACTCAAGTTATAGCATTTCAAATTACAATAAAAATAAAACAATAAATTGCTTCCTGCACTATTTATATCAAAAACACATCTGTACTCAGTTCTCCCAAAAAAAAGACATACAATAAAAAACAATTTTATCTAATAAAACATGATTGTATTAGAAAACAAGTACAGATGTGCCTGACTTTCTCAACTGCACAGCAAATGTGAGCAGAAACTGAATTTGTGATCATCACACCCCCCATCTTGGATCTTTGAAAAAGAAGATAATCTGTATTGTGAGTCCTGGACTCCATTCTGCTTGTTTTAAAGCATAAGAGAGTCAACACTTACCAAAGTCTACCATAACAGCCAGCAGTGTGCTAAGCACATTCATAATTTGTATCATTTCCTCCTCCCAGCCATTCCACAGATGAGAAAACTGACCACAGAAAGAGTCCATTCCCCCAGGGTCATTCAGCAGTGAATGATGGGGCTGAAATCCAAACCCAGTACTCTCCTATTTCCAAAGACACAAGAGTACATTCCCCCAGGGTCATTCATCAGTGAATGATGGAGCTGAAATCCAAATCCAGTTCTCTCCTATTTCCAAAGAAATATTTTTCTAATGTACATGACTGCCTGGAATATCTGTATTAGTAGCAGCCATGCCATCAAACCTTTCCCCTTACTGATACAAAGGTCACATGTCGTGAATCTTGGCCTAAGGATAAAAGAACTTGGGGAGAATGGTTTGATAAACTGAGATCAGTCATAAATATCCAACTCAAAAGCAGACTCAAAAACTCAAATCGGGAGACGGGGCAAGATGGCGACGGCATAGGTGAACTGGTGAGATTCTCTGAACGTGAGTTCCCAAAAAGGCTATCACTTCGCTACCCCCATCCCCCAGCCCACCACCAACCGCGCTGGGGGCAGGCCCGGGAACTTCAGTCCCACGCAAGGCCAGATATTGCGCCCCTCCCCCCACTGCTGCCGTTCTACTCGTGTGTGGAAGTCTCCGGTCCCAGCCCCCTCCAGATCCCTCCCCGGCTGCATTGTCTCTAGCCCGGGCACCCGGCATCAAGCCGCCGGTCACACAGGGAGGCTCTGGGCACCCGCCCCTCAGAGACACCGGTTCCATTACTGGCTGAATACTCTGTAGGGTCCCAGTGCCACTCTCGTCATTTACAGCCTGCCTTTTGGAACTTTGGAGCTCTGGAACTCCGGGTCCACCCTGGCTGAGGCACACAGCGTGAGACTCCAAGCCAGAGGACCCAGACAAGTGGAGAAAAACAGATCTGCTTAAACTGCCTTGCCATTCTCCAGGCAGAGACTTCCATTGCCCTGCCCACCTAGCAACAAACTTTACCTCATTTCCCAAGGCCAGGTATTGCAGCGTGCGGGGAAGTTTTGGGTCCCTGCTCCCTCCAGCTCTCTCCCCAGCCCGCACCCGGCACAGCAGGTCGCACAGGGAGGCTCTGAGCGCCCGCCCCTCAGAGACACCGGTTCCATTACTGGCTGAATACTCTGTAGGGACCCAGTGCCACTCTCATCATTTACAGCCTGCCTTTTGGAACTTTGGAGCTCTGGAACTCCGGGTCCACCCTGGCTGAGGCACACAACATGAGACCCCAAGCCAGAGGACCCAGACAAGCGGAGAAAAACAGACCTGCTTAAACTGCCTTGCCATTCTCCAGGCAGAGACTCCCATTGCCCCGCCCACCTAGCACAGACTTTACCTCAGCTCCTAAGGCAACAGTGTGAAACAGGAGACAAAGCCCCCACCCC
>NW_007253798.1:0-64218 GCF_000164805.1 Carlito syrichta
ACTTCTTATCTACAGGGTGCCTGAATGAAACGTCATTGTACACCTAACCCTTAACTGTACCCCACAAAACCATAATAAAAAATACTGATTAATGAAAAAAATAAAAAATAAAAAAATAAATCTTGCTTTCTAAAAAAAAAATGCACAAATGTTTATAATTTTATAAGTATACACAAACATATACATACATATATTTACTCATAATATATACATATTCATAAATACATATAAAAATGTGCATAGATATATATATAACCTAAATGATGCACATATAACATATTATACACAATATCATATACATCACATATGTTTAAGTTTATTAAGATAAATTTGACATAAAATGTACATTAATATGTTTATTGTACTCAGAAAGTTAATTACATTTTTAAATTTTATGATCTAGTACATGATTATATGTTTGTGTATGTCTAAGCACAAATACAATATAATATACTAGGATATACGAAGCATGTGAACAACTAGAAACTTACAAAAATTTTTATATTTGAAAAGATGATAAAGTATGAAAAATAAATATAACAGAAAAAAGAAAGAATTAAAGTGTTAGGGCAAAATATTGGCACAATGTTAATTAATTAATTGTATACAACAGAAGAAAGATTATGCATTTTTCACAATATTATTCAATAATATGCAAATAGTAGGTTAGTTTTTCCTATGAAATGACTAAGTTATTATCTTCTCATATGACTAAATGTCCTTATTGTTTGAAAATGCTAAATTCTTTAGCTGGGCTCGGTGGCTCAGCCTGTAATCCCACGCCTTTGGGAGGCTGAGGTGAGTGGATTGCCTGAGCTCACGGGTTCGAGATCCGCCTGGGCAACTTGGCGAGATCTCATCTCTACAATAAATAAAAAATTAGCCGGGTGTGGGAGCGCACACCTGTAGTTCCAGCTACTTGGAAGGCTGAGGCGGAAGGATCGCCGGAGCCCAACAGGTCAAGGCTGCGGTGGCCGGGAGCAACCACTGCACTCCAGTCTGGGTGACAGAGTGAGACTCCAACGCAAAGAAAAAAAAAAGAAAATGCTAAACTCTAAAATATCATTGTTTCACCTTCATTTAGTTTTCCGGTAACTTCTTCATACATTAAAATACATATAATCGATGATCATATCTGTACTTCTTTGTTAATTACTCTTGATTTTACATTTTCCAAAATCAGACTCCAAGTTTAGAAAAACAAAATTATCTCTTTGATATTTATGCTTAATACTATCTTTAAGTTTCCATTAAATAACAAAAGAATTTGCTCTTTTACTTTAAAAATGGAAGGATCTTGAAAATTATTACTTTAACATTCTCTGATTTTTGATAAACAACTATTACGAGAACTCTGTTTATAAAACTTATCATACAATGGGAAAAAGACTCTTAGTTAAGAGAAGCTCTGTTTTTAGTGTCACTACACGTATGTAAAATATATTTGTATAAATAATTTCAACAATTTCCTATCTCTCAGTTGAAGAAACATACTCATATCAAGCACAAAGACTTTTAAAAGATTCTACCTACTAATACCTGTTTTGAGATGTTCATGCGCATCTCAGTGAGGGACAACCATTGGCAAACAGTGGCTTCATGATGTAAATTAAAGGTCTTTGGAGATTTGTCTGTATGTCTGGTCTCACTCTTTACAATGTGTTATTTCCAGAGTAATTATGAACACTGTGTTATTATTCCCAGAATTATCATGAACTTCAATGTTACAAAATAATTCTCCAGTCTATCCTTTTAAAGAGGATTTCATTCTTTCACATTCATAATGCTGGATAACAGAATTTATTGGCCCGACTGTTTAGCCAAAAATTGGCTGCAATCTCCAAACACTGGCAATTTTGTTCAAAATAGTTGAGGATGTTTCTGGCATGCACTTTACCTGCCAAACTAATAACCCTTATAGAAAAGTTGTAATGGTGGAATATAGGCAAAAATAAAGGTCTCGATATAGCCTTTGAACATTTGAGGATGAATTTTTACGTAGTCACATTTTTTTTAAATTATATATATATATATGTATGTATGTATGTATGTATCTTCTCACTATTGTCTCTTTTATTGATGGCAACTTTTTTGGTTTTCCTGTCATATAATAACTACCTTATCACCGGCTTAATTTTTTTCCCCTAGACTATGTATTTCCAGATTGGAACATACCAACATACTTAACCAATTGCAACGGTGCTCATTTTAGAGGGACAATAATCAAATGGTTTGCAAACTACTGCTCGTCACCTAGAAACTCAACTGTCCTTATCTTAAATCATCAATGGAAATTGAAAGAATAAATGTTACCTCAAAATTAAAGTTTGCAAAATTAGCCGAACAATTGTTGTAGAGCTGAAGTCTATAATCAACAGTTGCAGTCAGCTTTTCCCAAGGACATATCACAAAGTCATGTATGTCCTTCTGCCCAGAAAACTGGTTTGCTAAAAATGACACTACCATCAGAATGTTCTTGGGTCACTGAAATAGACTTTATCAGTCTCTCTCTCTTTTTTTTTTTTTTTCCTTTGCGTTGGAGTCTCACTCTGTCGCCCAGACTGGAGTGCAGTGGCCGCTCCCAGCCACCGCAGCCTCGACCTGCTGGGCTCCGGCGATCCTTCCGCCTCAGCCTTCTAAGTAGCCGGAATTACAGGCATGTGCTACCACGCCCGGCTGATTTTTTGATTTATTGTAAAGATGAGGTCTCGCTGCCCAGGCGGGTATCGAACCCATGGGCTCAGGCAATCCACTCACCTCAGCCTCCCAAACGCGCGGGATTACAGGCTGAGCCACCGAGACCGGCTTATCAGTCACTCTTAATCATGAATCCTATAGCCAAATTTCAAAGAATTGAACTTAGAGCTTACATCTCTCAGTTAAAAGTCATTATGCATCCATTTCCAGCATCTCCATACTAATGGGAGATATAACACTAATGGGAGATATAATCTTTTAGGATTCTTTAGAAGCACCAAGGCATAAAAGGGACAGTTTTCAAAAGAACTTCTGTGAACCAACATCTGGAAAACTTCTATTCAAGATTTATGCTCTGACTCCTAAATGCTGGTGACTACTAGACTCTTCTTGTTGTTCGTTCCCTAGTTCTCTTATTCCCATCTTTTGAGTTTAAATATCAGATTGTTAAGTAACAAGGATTTAAAACTTTTTAAAAATTCCATCTTTAATTCTAATGCTTTTGTTTTTAACAAATACTCTGTTATTTTGAAAATACCCCCACTAATAAGACACAGAATGAGACACACAAGAAAATTAATATTGTCAACCTGACTCTTCCGCCACTTTCTGGGTCATCTGAATCAAGGAATATAGATGGAAGATGGAATTTATTTTTGTGATTAAAAACAAGGTAAAATGAGTGGGATTGGTGGACAGCCTTTCCGGGACTATTAATGATTCTACTTCTTGTGTTCCCAAGCTCCACAGTTCCACATTGTATCCTACTCTCACAGTCCAAAATACTTGTTTTACAGCCACTCCTGGATATATTATAACATTGGCCACAGCAATCCTTAAGTCACACAAGGAGTTGCTGAATGCACTCAAGACTCGACCATCTCCAAGATCATGGAAATCTGAACTTTAACAATTTCCTTAATCATATTATCCTGTAAACCAATGCTGGCCAATGAGGAGAACTGAAGAACCTAAAACATTGCACAGATGCTTATAAGACCTTAATGTCAAACTCTCCTTTTCACCCCTGCCACTAAATTCAAATTGACCAACCAACAGCTGCTTAACTAGCGCCACACCTTGCTTCCCCTGCATCTTGTTCTATGAACAACACAAATTCAATCTCCCCATAATTTTCAATTATTTGAGCAGTGAAAAATTCTTAGAATAAACCTAAACTATGACTGTCCTCCAATATTCTCTTATAAAAAATTTTAACTACTCGGTTCCCCCAAAATGTTTATTTTGAACCATATCTCATGTTGCAATGTTTTAATAAAGGGTTGAGCTAATGGCTTTTGATTCATCTTTCTTCTTTCACATTTATTTTGAGATAGCGGTCTTTTAAATATTCTAGTGGAGATAAAATACAAAGCACTGAGATTTTATTCTTCACTACCCCTCAGATAGGGAACAGTTTAAGAATAATGCTGAACACAGTTATAATTCCTCCATCTAAATGCTCAATGAAGACAAAATATTCCAGGTTGGCACCAAGGGCAAGAGAGGCCATGCTGCTATAACAACTGTAGTTCATATACCACCCAGAATCCCCCTCCAGAACTTAGGACCTCATTTCCTCATTAGCGAGGAGTATTGGATATGACCTCTTATACCTCCAATCTCTTCTGGGAATAAAATGGGAAGAAATCCCACCCAAAGCCATCATATATCCCTGGGGCCATTATGTCTCAGACAACATGATGGCATATTATAAAAGCTTCACACTCAGACCTGTGTCTTCCAATTATTTATGATGTTCATTACTAATCTGGTTACTCTCTGTAAGATTTATAAAAATGTCTGAAGCTGTAACAGGATTTTGGTGAGGGATTCAGTTCCAAACAGTTATTCTCTAGGTACTGATAGTCTTTTGGAAGATTTGCACATAGCTGCTTGTTTTATGCCACATCTCTGACATCCTTCCCCTACCGAAATCAGTAAATATAGAACTAAAAAATAAATGATTGAATAAGTAAATACAAATGAACTATGAAGGATTTTAAGCAATTAGATCTTTAGCAATATGTTGAAATAATGCCAACTTATAAAAGAAAATCAGTGCTTCTAATGTGTCTTATAATTCACTACCTACAGTCCCTGTGATTATTAGATATCACAAAATCTTTATAATCAATAGAAATTTATACTGATAATATAAACAGTATTGTCAGCCACAGAGAAACACCCTAATCATGCAGTCATAGAGTCATGGGGAAATTTTTAAAAAGCTAGGCCATCAGGACTTGTCTCAATTCTTAAAGTTTACAGAAAAAAAAGCAAATTTAACTGAAACCATATTTTGAGTTCACTAAGATAAATGACCCAATTTCTTCCTCCAAACCAAATTAGGCAAATTTACAACATCTGTCATGTGGTTATGTTTTGCATATCATAGTGTGAAAATAAACAGGCATTATAAGGTATGGTATTGAATGGAATGGGCCAACAATAAAAACAGGGGCTTAGAAAAAAAGAATGAATAAATTTCAGCAGGCAAACAAAAATGACTCAGAAAAAAGGCACAGTGATATCTTTATGATGACAACTTGCTCTTAGTGTTTGAATAAGTGGGGAGTAAAACTCAAGTTCATGAATATAAGGCATCTTGATGTGAAACCAGAAATATTATTGTGAGTTACAAAAATAAATGTATGAGAAAAATAAAATAAATGCTACCTTTTACAGAGAAAAGAGGTCTAATAAAATAAAAGCAGCCGAGGACACAATTTATATTTTCTATTGGTTTTAGACGATAGAACTAGGGGCATAAAAAGAAAACGTAAGGATAGAGTCTTGCATGTAGAAGTCGCATTAATGACATTCAGGGAAAAGATTATGTCAGTAACTGCTTACACTATGTTGATGGCTAAGTCTCTTAATGAAAGTTCATTCTTTCTTTTTAAAGTTTCAACAAGACTCAACTCATTGGACTAGCACCAATAACAGAAATAAAATTTACATAGTTTAGATTATTCAACATTTGTCCAAACCCCATTTACGGTATAAAAGACTATATAATCACACTTCATTAAATCATACTTAACATGAGTGCAGAATGCCAAATACTTTGACATGTGAGATTTCAAATTTAAAAATTGTATCAATTGCTAAGGATTAACTCAGAAAATAATTACTAATTAATATTTTCCAAGAAAATTTTGAAACTCTGTAATAACACAAATATGACTTGCTCAACATGTCTCTATTATTCTGGAGTATACTATTTCCAGATTATTTTTCAAGTTAAGGTAGTAACAGGAAATTTTCAAATTAATGTGTTAATGATTTATATGACTGCTTTGTTGATATATGATTAATATACCATAAAGCACATATTTAAGACAAATTTTGATATATGTATAGAGGCATAAATCTATAGCCACAATCAAAATAATGAAGATATAAATCACTCCCTAAAATTTCCCCCAAACTTTTTATCATCCGTCTTCCCTTCCCCTCATCATATTGCTCACCCCACATTCCTAGGCTGTCATTTATCTACTTTTTGTCACCATGGATTAGTTTGCATCTTCTACAATTTTATAAACATGAAATAAGGTTTATACTCATTTTAATCTAACTTCTTTCATTCTCATAATTATTTTCATTTTCATCTACATTGAACCATTTATCAATAGTCCATCTACTTTGCAGCTGAATAGTATTCCATTATGTAGATATAACAAATTTTGCTTTTTTTTTTTAGATTGGTAAATTCTTAGAAACGGATTGGCTGGATCATATGGAAGGCATACATTTAATTCTTTATAACACTATTTTTCTTTTTCTTTTTTCTTTTTCTTTTCTTTTCTTTTATATTTTTGAGTTGGAGTCTCACTGTCACCCAGACTGGAGTGTAGTGGCACTCTCCCGGCCACCACAGCCTCGACCTTCTGGGCTCCCGAGATCCTTCCTCCTCAGCCTTCCAAGTAGCTGGAACTACTGGCCTGCGCTACCACGCCCGGCTAATTTTTGATTTATTGTAGAGATGAGGTCTTGTCAAGCTGCCCGGGCAGGTCTTGGACTCGCAGGTTCAAGCAATCCACTCGCCTAGGCCTTCCAAAGTGCTGGGATTACAGACTGAGCCACCAAATTCGGCCTCTTTTTTTTTTTTTTTAAATTTTAAAGATGTGGGTTACAATTCAGGATTAGGTACATAAGTGGTCATCATACAGGTAAAGTTAGGCTTCCCATTGATTTTCATTTTGCCTAGTTTGGGATCAGGTACATTTACTGATGTTATGTGGCTCCTTCGTCCCGGCAGTTCCCACAAATGCCAATCCCTTTCTTGTAGTATTAAAATAAATGTTCAGGATCCACTCATAAATGAGAACAAGAGTCTATCAAACACTGTTTTTCAAAGTAATTGTTCCACGTTACATTAACACCAGCAGTATATGAGAATTCCAAGCCCTCAACATCCTCATCAATACTTGGCATTATATTTTTTTTTTTAAATTAGCCATCTTAATAGATTTGTGATTGTATTTCATTATGGTTTCAGTTTGCATCTCCCTAATTACTGATGACATTAAGCATCTCTTTTGTTCTTCTTTATCATCTGTATGTCTTCTTTGCTGAAGTTCTCTTCAATTCTTGTACCCATGTGTGTATTTGATTTTTTGTTTTCTTATTATTGAGTCTTGATAGATCTTTATATATTCACCTTGAAGTCTTTCATAGGGTATATAATGTGTGAATATATTCTCCCAATCTTTTGTTTGTCTTATCAATCTCTTAACAGTGTCTTTTGGAAAGCGGATACTATAAATTTTAATTAACTCTGGTTTATCAAAGTTTTCTTCTTTGGACTGAGTATTTTCTGATTTCTCTAAGCAATCTTTCTGTGTCTGTGTCCCTGTGTCTTTGTTCTCTTTCATCAGTCATCTTGAGTTAATTATTTTAGCTTTTAAAACAGTTTTTATGTTTTGTAGGTTATAATCTCTTCTTTTAAAATAATTTTCCTGACTATCCCAACATATTATTTTTCAAATGTATTTAGTTATTACAAATATATGTAATAAAGTCAACTCAAAAAGAACTATTGTTTTAATCTAATATCACTATATTCACAAAATGTGGGGATATCTTCAATATTGAGTAATTCATTCAACCAATTTATAACATGTTGCTAATTACAGAAAGCTAATTCAAACTGAAAAATAAACATAGCTTAATAACTAATAAACAAAAAGTCTGAAGTGGATCTTCAGGTTAGGTGAGATATGATTGTTTGGCTCAAATTATATCCCAACAAATTATTTTCGTTTTCTACTTCTACCTGCCTTTCAAAAGAGTTAGCATCATTCTCAAGCTGAAGTTGTTGCTCATGACATGAAAATACAGTTGTGGGAGTTTCTGGAGCTTGGATTGGAGGAAATACCATTCCAACTATGTGAAAAAATTGGTTAGAGGTAGATTTCCAAAATAAATGAGAAGCACAGTTACTAGGAAGTCAAATTCTACTCATGTCAAAAAATAGCTCATAAGTATTTTATGATGTCAAATCAGTGGATAAGATCTTAAGTCAGCAATTTAACAAATAGTAATATAAATAAATAATTAATAATGATGGTAAATGATGGTGGTAATGACTAGGAGAGGAAAAAACTGAAATGACCATATAACTGTAGTCTCTGATGACTAAGACAAGATGTACCAAGGGCTGATGCTGGGGGATGACCGCCTTCTGCCAGAACCCTTCTGGATTTTGATTTTTATCCATTCCATTTATTGCTCTTGTTAAATCTACAGCAGCAATACTACACCATGGTCCCCACATAGACATGCTGAATAGCAACATTTTGTGTGCTGGTTGGAAATCTATATTTTTATTACAGTACCCCATAACCCTGAAAACCCAGGCTAGTACTAATTTAGAGGTAAATATTTTGCAACCATTGACCTGAAGCATATTGTGAGTAGTAGGGACTAGCACACTTTGTTGAATTGTTAAAGAAAATTGCTCAAAAATGGGAAAAATATTGCATCCATAATTTCAAGCAATCAAAAAAAAAAAAAAAAGAAGAAAAGACCAATAGTACAATTTTATTGTGAGATGGGTAGATTATCTTTTTATTGAGTCAATCAGGCAACTGAGGTGCAATCCTTTTTCACCTTTCCCATACAAAATAACAGGAAAAGTTTATATCAATCAGCTTTGTGAAGAATAAGTAGGTTAAAGTACAATGGGGGAAAAAAAACAAAAGTGATGCTGATAGTGCAGATTTGGTCTTTTGAAATTACTTTAGTTGACACAGGAAACAAATTGTTCAGATATTTAAAACATGAACAGAGCAGACAGGCAACCTAAAGATTGGAAAAAGATATTCACAAACTATACATTTGCCAAAGGATTAATATCCAGAACCCACAAAGAACTCAAACAAATCAGCAAGAAGAAGCAAATAACCCCATTAAGAAGTAGGCAAACGACATGGACAGACATCTCTCAAAAAAAGATATGCAAATGGTCAATATCACAAATTGTCAAGGAAATACAAATCAAAACCACAGTGAGATATTACCTTATTCCAGTCAAAATGGCCATCATTAAAAATTCAAAAAACAGTAGATTCTGGTGCAAATGCAGACAAAAGGGAACACTTCTACACTGTTGGGGAGAGTGTAAATTAGTACATCCTCTATGGAAATCGGTATGGAAACTTTTCGGAAAACTGAAAGTATATCTACCATTTGAGCCAGCAATTCTGTTACTAGGTATCTACCCAAAGGAACAGATTGTTATGCAAAAAAGACAGCTGCCCCTGCATGTTCATTGCAACACAATTTCACAATTGTGAAGATGTGGAATCAACCTAAATGCCCATAACTGATCAGTGAATAATGAAAATGTGGTATACGTACACTATGAAATACTATTCAACTATCAAAAAGAATGAAGTAATGTCTTTTGCAGCAAGGTAAATGCAATTGGAGAACATCATCCTAAGTGAACTAACTCAGGAATAGAAAACCAAATACTGCATGTTCTCACTTGTAAGTGGAAGCTAAACTAAGGATCTGCAAAGACATGGAAAATGGTATAATGGACACTGAAGCCTCAGAAGGGAGAGGGAAGGAAAGGGTGAGGGATGAAAAATCACCTATCAGGTAAAATGTCCTCAGGTGGTAGCTACACTTAAAGCCCAAACCAAAACTATTTGTACCCCTTAAAGTTATTGAAATAAAGAAAAATAAAACAAAATCAAAATAAGTAAAATAAAAATGGCTTTTGATCCCACAGTATATTGCCTTCTTCCATAGGACAGGAATACATGAATCAAATCATTTTCATTTTTAAAAAACTTGATATTTTATATCCACATTAAAATGTAAAGTCAAACATCAAATAACACTCAATGCATAGTCATCTGACAAGAGAAGACTTTATCTTTTCCTCAAAAAATTCAGTTCAATTTTGATATTTCATGATGGCAAATCATTATATGATACCTAAAGTTAGTAATTTAACAAATAATGCTATAAACCTATTAATACTTTTTATAAAGTTAATCACTAGGAGAGGTTAAAAATAAAGAAATGACAAAAGCTACAGTCCCCAGAGAATAAGACAGTATATGAGTTGGGACAATAGTTGTTGACACATAGTAGGTGTATAATAAATATTGTCTGAATAAATGAGTGATAAGTGTAGCATTTTTTAAAAACACTACATTCAATATTTATAATACCACCTGCTTCAATTCTACTTGCTGAAATTATATATTAGAACCCTTCATTTATAAAAAATTTTATCTCATAATCGCTAAAAGTTTCAGGCAGAAGTGTGAGATTCTCTTTCATAAAGTTAAATTAAATTTGTTTCCAATTTGAATTTTTGACTCCCACAGTCAGAGGATTAAATGTTGGAGTCGGTTGTCAAGGGAAGTGATGGATTCTCCATTTAGAATAGTAAACTACATTTTGGGACAGATGTAGGCCCATTCTAAGATGGGAAGATGGTCTCTTGGGCTTTTTCCAGTATCCAGTGTGGTATTTGTTTCCAGGCAGAGGGACAAGCTAATATTTCTCTGTCACTCAGCTCTTTTTTTTTATCACTCTGTGGTTTGTCTGTCAAGTGAATGTCTGATGATAAACACTCATTTTAATTAGGAAAGGATTACATATTACCACAAGAATCAAAGAGATATTTTCCTTACCAATCCTTACTTACTCAAATCTCTCCTTTCCACAAAGAAAAAAAAGTCCCCAAGTTTTGTGATTAAAAAACTTTGTGATTAAAAACTTTCTGTTGAATAATAATTGCTACTGACTGTTTTATATATACCTGCTAGGAAATTTCTTGTGAACATGTTAAGTGCTTTTCATGATTTAACGCATTTAATGCCAACGAAGTTAGGAGTTAGGTATTAACATTGTCCCTATTTTATAGCTGCAGAAGCTGAGAGCACAAATGTTAAGTGACATGCCCAAAGGCAAACTGTGGCAGAACTGGGACCTGAACCCTGGCAATTTACTTCCAGATCTCATCTATATGCTGTTTTGCTTTAGATCACTGAAGGAGACATGCTTTTATTAAAAGATAGTGTTTAGAATATAGCAATAGAAACCATTTTCATGGAAGTTTTAAGAGTGAGAAAAATTAGGGGATATGATTCAAATGACTTTTCAAACTTGAATTAAAGACCCGGACTTTATTAATTCTTTTAAAAAATCCTCAGCAGCTATTATATTAATAAACACAGTAATATTTTTAGAGGTTTAGTAAATATTTGAATTTTGAATATATTTGAATCTTTTAACAAATGAGAAGTATTTTCTGGAAGAAATTACGACCCACCCATCATTTTAAAATTGCTAATGTAAACATTTTAACAACTGTGAAACTAGTTTAAGTCAATTACTAGCTGTAATGTGAGCCATTCCATTTATATATGTTTGGACATTTTCTGTGGTATTTCACTATATTTTGATTCATACTAGAATGAATATATTTTGTTTATACAGGTAATATATCTCATGTACTCCTCTTTGTTCATGCAATCTTAAGGAAGTTACTATGTAACAGTCTTAGTTTATAAAGTGGTCAAATGACAACACCAATATCAAATAAGTCACAAAATATTTTTATCATTACTAAAATATTTATTTAATTAGAGAATAGTTATGAGGATTGACATTAATATCATATGTAAAGAATCTCTCATGTTGACTGGCTCCAGTGGACATTCCTATAAATATTATTTCTATTCTATGCTACTCAGTATTGACATTTGAAAAGTTTAAGATTGGTCTATAATTCACTATGAAAATGGATAATCTAGCCGGGCTCGGTGGCTCAGCCTGTAATCCCGCACATTTGGGAGGCTGAGGTGAGTGGATTGCCTGAGTCCGAGGGCTCGAGACCCGTCTGGGCAGAGAGACCTCATCTCTACAATAAATCAAAAAAATCAACCGGGCGTGGTAGCACATGCCTGTAATTCCGGCTACTTGGAAGGCTGAGATGGCTGAGATGGAAGGATCGCCGGAGCCCAGCAGGTCGAGGCTGCAGTGGCCAGGAGCGGCCACTGCACTCCAGTCTGGGCAACAGAGTGAGACTCCAACTCAAAAAAAAAAAAAAAAAGAAAAGAAAATGGATAATCTATTCTTACAGCTCTTATGAATGCTCAGATATAATTTGGGTTGGTTCATCCAAATCTAACACTAGAGGAACCATAGTCTTGGCATCTGTTTGAGGCAAACCTTATAACTGGGCCAGTTGCATTTAGAAATGCAGACTTCTGTATTGTCTAGCTGCATCAATTGTTAAAAAATAACATATTAATTCTGGAATCTGTAAGTACATATGCTTTGTAAAAATCATAGTCTTTCCACTTAACTTGTGAAACAAATTGAGTCTATGAATAGATTTTTCTCCGTGCTTTCGTTACCTAGAAGTATTAGACTTGGGTTCATTCAATATTTAACTAGTAGTCTTTAACCTAAAGTTTCATGGGAAAATTTGTATTATGAGTCAAAAGACTTAATTATATTTAATCTCTGCCAACAACTTAATATGCCAAGTAAGGCGGTTGCCTAATTCCCTGGGCCTAAATTTCCTCATATATTGTAACAAGAAAGATTTTGATGGTTCTTTTTTTTTTTTTTCCTTGAGTTGGAGTCTCACTCTGTCACCCAGACTGGAGTGCAGTGGCCGCTGCTCCCAGCCACCACAGCCTCGATCTGCTGGGCTCCGGCAACCCTTCCGCCTCAGCCTTCCAAGTAGCCGGAATAACAAGCATATGCTACCACGCCCGGCTGATTTTTTGATTTATCGTAGAGATGAGGTGTCGCTGCCCAGGCAGGTCTTGAACCTGCGGGCTCAGGCAATCCACTCACCTCAGCCTCCCAAAGGCGCGAGATTACAGGCTGAGCCACCGAGCCCGGCTTGATGGTTCTTTAAAGTAACATTCTCACTGTAAAAGTCTGTTATATTAGTAGAATAGAACTTTTAGCATAGTAAAATTTTAGGACACCTGCCAGTAATCCTATTTTCAGTTAAAGAATAATGCTAAACAAGTGAATGATAGTCAAGGAATTAGACATGTAGACAATGAAAAAACAATAGGCAATGGGATAAATGAATGGATGGAAAAATAGGTTCTAGATACAGAAAGAGAGATGCAGAAAGAGAAAAAGAGAGATATAAACACCATATGTGTTTTGAAGATCATATTTTGCCATAGGCAGTCTTGGTTTTCAATTCTTACTTCCAATGGTGACTTGGATTTATTATTATTATTATATTATTATTATTATTATTTTGAGTTAGGGTCTCACTAACTCTCCCAGACTGGAATACAGAGGCATAATCATTGCTTACCACAGTCTCAAGCTTCTGGGCTCAAGCAATCCTCCCCTCTTCAGTCCCTTGAGTAACTAGAACTGCAGGTATGTGCCACTATACCTGGCTAATTTTTTGTTGTTGTAGTAACGAAGTCTCACTTTGTTGCCCATGTTGGTCTTGAACTTCTGGGCTCAAGGAATCCTTTCATCTTGGCTTCCCAAAGTGCTGGGATTACAGATGGGAGCTACTGTGCATAGCCAGATCTATTATTTCATCTACTTGAGTCTCAAGTTTCTATTCTATATAATGGAGATGATATCTTCCATAGGGCTAGTCTGAAAATTAAAATTTATTCAAAAAAACTAGTATGATTCTGGGCAACATGCCTTTATGACTTTCAAATAAATCAAGCCTTCTCTATCTTTTAGCATACTTTTAAATTTTTTTCTTCTGCATCAAAATAAAAATTATGACTATATTGTCATTTAAGGTGGATATTTAAAACCCGATTAATGTTAACTATTATGTAATTTTGAGCAGCCAATTAAATGCTACATGAACTAAGGCAGCCAATGTTGAACACTTGGAACAGAGTTGTCCCTTGGACAGCAGGCACAGCTGGTATTCTGAAGTGGAAACTCCAATTCCAGTGCAATTAGATTACATAAATTATCTATGCAAGTGACACAGAGTTTATAAAATGTATGTTTTAATGAAGCATATTAAGGATGTGTACTATCATGGTGAGAATTAGCAGGATAATTCATGTTTAAATGTTGTGCTTTTGATTTTTTTAATCAGGAAAACACTTGCCTTTAGATTCATGCAGTAATTTTTTTCTAGGTTTCTACTTGTTAAGAATTTTCATGAGCTCTTCCATGGGCTGTAAAATTTAAGCCTCATTTCATTTAGTTCAGTGGTTTTCAGTTTGTGATCTCTGGACCACCTGCATCAGAACCACTCGGGGGTCTTGTTGGAAATGCTGTACTGTGGACTCCATCCAGACGCTGAATCAGATTCTTAGGGAAGTGTGCCCTAAGCAATTGAAATGTTAAATGAACTTCCAATGTGCTTTTCATGCACAGTAATTTTAGGAAGCACTCAGAGTGTCAGTACAATATAAAGGAAGAACACCACACCAAGAGTAAGAAGCAGCGTGTTAGCTTTATAATTCTCCACTTTGTGATTCTGTAAATATTGGCAGCTCTTCGAGTAGGGTGAGTACAGTTTGCTATGCCAGTCAAGACTCTTCAGATATGAATAATTAAGCTACTTCAAAAGAAACAAACGGGAACTATTCCAGGTAAACCAAAACATATAACTGCTAAATGCAAGTGTGTGTTTTAAATCTGTAAAGGCACTCCGAGTGGACGTGAAGGATGTTTCCTGTACTAATATTTAATTATTCTGGCAGGTGAATATAGTTAACTTGATAATGTTCAATGCTGCTCAGTGATTGAAATAATTTAAAATACCATAGTGAAAGGAGTCAGTTCAGATTTTGATCAAGGAACATTCATCCTCAAATCCACATATTGATATAAGCTAAGCATGTTCTAATGTACACATCCATCAACCACCTGGAGTGAAAGTAGAAACCCACAGTCACCACTCATTATGTCATCATAAAACATGGTTTTCTGGAAAAAAAATAGAGGAATAATGAAGAAAAAGAGAAGTATGCTTTGTTAGAGGCTGAAGGCATTCTGTTTTAAAACAAGTACTAATTACTTCGTTCGCTCTTCCTTTAAAAATACCTACTATGAGTCAGGTATTTTCCTAGGTGTTTGAGACACAGTAGCATAGATATGGGAGCTACTCTCATGGAGTGTAAATTGTGCTGATAATATAAGGTAATCCAGGCTTAACTGATAAAGTTGTCTGAGTGCCCATAAGTGTCCACGCTCGTGTTTTCTTATCAACACATATAATTTAGGGTATCAATGCACGCAGGAAAAAAAAAAAACTATAACATAATATATAGGGAGGACGGGAGGGAGAGGGATAAGAGACTTTGTAGCTGGTGTTGCTGTTAAGGGAGTCATAAGAAGACTTAATTTAAATAAAATGCATAACACTGCCCTTGGTAGACTGCTAGGAGAGCTCTTTCAAATTGGGTATTCAGCATGGATATGCTCTGCTGTCTGCACTTTTGCTCTTGTCTTCCTTCCCACCTAGAATGCAGTGGATATCCTGGAACTGGAGCACCACCGACCATTTGGAGACCAGCATGGGAGTGCTCACAGCAGGTTACGCTTGCTGAATACAAAAACAAAAGAAGTGAACTTGGGTTGACCACCTCCAGTATCACCATCACTTGTGGGAGATTATCACAGCCTTAATTGTCAAATTTTAAGTTTATAAAATGACTAGAAACTTTATGGACCATATAATAGCAATCACAGTTATACAAGTGACACAAAAGAAATTAGAAATTGTATATCCCTGAAACATGTCTTTTCAAAGTAGAGGGGTATTTTTCTGGGTTTCTATGTGTTTTATAACAAATGTGTAAAGAAAATTATTTCCAAATATCTAAAGCGGTTTGAAGTTTGAGACATTTTATGAGTCAGATGTTTTACTTCACTCTGATTCACAATTTAGAATAAAATAGTTCTTCAAAAATAAAAGTCTGCAAACTTCACATTAAAGCATAAGTAAAAGTTTTTAAATTTATAGTTTGTAGACTACTAAATGTTTTACAAATTCATTAAGTGTCTCTTAATAAGTGAAAATAATAATTGCAAATTGATAGGCTCGAATGACTCTCAACCAAGCAGATTATTCCCTAGAGTGTAAGTGTTCACTTTTTTATTAGAGAATTTACCCTCTGAGACCACTAGTAGCAAGCCCATTCCCAAATTGAAGTTCCAAAGACAATCGTCAGAGCTATATTATGCTGAAGTCTGAAAAAGGAGACGAGATACATGGGTTCAGTGATGGCCAGAAGCAGAAATTATATCATTTAACTCCATTTTGACAGCAGAGATAATTTTGATAACTATAATTAAAAGTACACACACGGTGCCTCAAGCCTGTAATTCCAGCACTTTAGGAGGCCGAGGCATGAGGACTTCCTGAGTCCAATGGTTCAAGACTAGCCTGGGCAACTTGGTGAGACCTCGAGGATATATGAAAAAATTAGTCAGGCATGATTGCATGTGCCTATAGTTCTGGCTACTTGGAGGGGTGAGGCAGAAAGATCGCTTGAGCCCAACAGGTCAAGGCTGGGGTGGCCATGAGCATGCCGCTGCACTCCAGCCTGGGCGACAGAATGAGACTCTGATTCAACAAAAAAAATGCACTATTCAGCTCTTATAAAATTTAAATGATCATTTTATATTCACTTTCTATAAACTCTCTGGCATGGTATGAATACATATTTAACAAACAAATAGGCTATATCCAACATGTATTATAATCGGGCACATATTCTCTATGCTCAGAACTCCTGATGCATTGAAAGTAAGCTGATCATTGAGCAAGTTAAAACCACAAGCAACTCTACGTTATTCAATCTGCCAAGTTTCTACAAATCACTTAGTTTTTAAAATGAGGATATTTTAAAATCTATTAGTCAGGTTAAGATGGAGTATAGTGCTATAACAAATAACCAAACCCTCCAATCTAAGTGGTATAACAAAATAGACATTGATTTTTCACTCATGCACAAGGACGGAATCTTTTTCAGGGGAAAGCTCAAGGAGGCAAATGGAGTTAGTCATAGAGTTTCTCCATCTCAGCAAGGTAGGGATGTTTTTGCATCCACTGTGATGGAGGATAAAGATGCTGGAGAGGACTCTTAATGCTCAATCTGAGTGTGATATACATTACTTCCTTTCAAGGTCCATCAGCCAGTATTAATCCAATGACTCTGCCTGACAAAGAAAGATCTAGAAAGTGCTGTGTTTTTTCCTCAAGAAAAGATAGGAGAATGATTATTAGTAATTTCTATCCTCCACAAAATTGGGCTTGACTTTATTTTTAATTATCCTACTAGAATTGATATAATACAGCATGTCTCATTCTGTGAAACATAAAAGTCACTCTGAAAGTGACCTAGGAGCCACAGCATCTCGTTTCTAGATCTAGTTCTTTTCCTAGCTAACGTTGGGCAAATCATTTCACTTTGATAAGTCTCAATTTTCCAATTGAAAATGAGAGGTTTGAGGTTGAAAAATTTTCCCATTCCTTTCAGTGCTGAAATTCTTTGGGTCTGGCAAGTAGAATTTTTGTTTGCCATCCTGCCATATTGAATATGTATTCAAAGGCAGTGAGGACCTACTTATTGTTGACAACAATCTGACAGGCAGACTCATATATTTCAAGTCTTTGAAAGATAACACATTTTGGTATTTAGCATGGCTAAAATTTACTACACTTATTGCCTTAGAGACATGTATTCTGTTCAAGACTTTGGATTTTATTTCTGGAAACATAATCCCACCTCTTTGCTTTCAGCTACATGAAGAGTAGCATTCATCTTTCAGGTGTGGTGTTTGCTGTTATAAAATCCCAGCAACTTTTTTAAATGCTCAGAAGATCTGCATAGGGTGCCAGGTAGCTCATATCATCGTCAATAATCTGCTAGTCACCTTGTGGCATAGGCCATAGCTTCCCTAATTCTCGCTTTATCTCACTACATGTATTCTGAGAGTCTTGGGACAGGTGTGTTGCAGTTCCCTGAAGAAAAGACCCCAGAGTCCTTACCAAATAGACGTAAATTATGCTAGATCCAGCTCTAACATGTCCTAAGGAAATAAGTAAACGTTGCATGAGCAAATGCCTCAAATACACATAATCTCTATGCCTGCTACAACCTGTAAATGAAAACTATGTAAACAGTTTACAGATGGAGAAAAATTGGGCCTGTGTTAAAAAGATGCTATGCGATATGCTGACTGTACCTGCAAGTAGGAAGTTGACCTACTACAGTCCCACCCCAGGCAATGCACAAAACAAGGGTAAATAAAACAGTTCCTAATGTATGCAACCTTGAGCAATGCACCCAACCATTCACTTTGTTTACAAGAAAGCATGAGCAAAGGAACTATCTACATGGACTCTTATGCAGCGGCTATTGACTTGGTAACTGGTGAAAGGGAATTTAAGAATTACTATCAGAAAATATTTAACAAGAAGCCCAGGGAAGGGTGAAGGGAATAGCACTCTGTGAACTGAAAGAGAATATGAATATATCTGCGCCTTCTGCAAATTCTCACCAAAGAGAAATCTTAGCAGAGGAGCAGCAAAATAATTAAAAGGACCAGTGAACCTATTCTTTTTTTTTTTTTTTTTTTTTTTTTGAGTTGGAGTCTCAATCCCTCTCCCAGGCTGAAATGCAGTGGCACTCTCACAGTCACCTCAGCGTCAACCTGCTGGGCTCCGGCAATCCCTCCACTTCAGCATTCCAAGTAGCTGGAACTACAGGCGCTTGCTAACACGCCCGACTATTTTTTTATTTTTACTTTTTTATTGTAGAGACTAAGTCTCACCATGTTGCCCAGGCTGGTCTCGAACTTCCTGCCTCAGGCAATCCTCTCGCCTCGGCCTTCCAAAGTGCTGGGATTGAGCCACTGCGCCCAGCAAACCTATTCTTGTGATGCCAGATTTTTGGATTGTTTTTTTTCTAGGCAGCCCCATCCTTGCCTAATGGGGCACTACAACAATGGCCATCGTGACAAGAATGGAGGTAATCTATGGACTCTGCAACAAGGACTTCTACTCATCCAGCCAATCTATCTACAGCCACTGTTAAGAGCCCAACTTTCCAATAAGAGACCAAGAGTTTCGATAAGGCCGCATTCCCTTATCAGTCAGCCCCTGGTAGCAGTTTGATTACATTGGACCATTTCCATGATGAAAGGGAGACATCTTTGTCTTCATTAGCAAAGACCATTTCTGGATGTGGACTGTCCTTCTCTAGCCACTATAGCTTTGCAAAAACTACCACCCATGAAGTTATAGAATGTCTTTATCTTGATATTCTACACAGCATTGTTTCTAACCAAGTAACTAATTTTATAGCAAATGAAATGAAACAGTGGGACCTAGCACATGGAATTCATTGGTCTTATAACTCTAATCTTAAAGTAGTTAACTTGATATACCAGTGGAAAAGACTCTGAACACTTGCTTGCCATGCCACCTAGCAGCAACATTTTGTAAGCCTGGAATAATGTCCTCCAGAATGTGGAATATGCTATAAATCATCAAGAAATATACAATGTTGCTTCTTCTGTAGCCAAGATACACTGATTTCACAATTAAAGGGTAGAAATAACAAATGGTTCCTCTACTTTCAGTAATCCACCAGCAAAATTCTGTCAAGTAGTCTTAGTTCCCAAGCAAGCTATGCTTTTACCAAAAAAATAGCAATAGTAGATAAACTGAATGTTGAGACTGTCACTCGGGCTTCTCATGCAAATGAGTCAACAGGCAAAGGAAAGGGCTTTCTGTTGACTAGAGTTATTGACCCTGACTCTCAAAGAGAAATTTGGTTACAATAATGACTATATCTAGAAGGCAAGACATCTCTTTGGATAACTCTTAGTAGACTAACATCCTATAATAAAAGTCAATAAAGAGCTATAACGTCTCAAGGTAGGTACAACTATGAATGACCCAGAATCCTCAGTCAGGAAGGTTTAAGGTCACAATATCAGATAAGGAACTACAAATGACTAATGTGCTTGCTAAGGGAAGAGGAATTAAATAGGTTGTGTAAAATATATATATAGTTATAAATACCAGTGATGGCCACATAATGAGACAAGAAAATGAGGGCTATAATAGCTATAATTACTTCTTTCTTACTTTAATATAAATATTTTTGTGTGTCCATGTATCTATTATTTTCTTATTTTTCTATTCTTTACCTTCCAACTCTAAATGTATTCATAGTATTTAAACTTATAAATCTGTATTTAAGACATGGGATATTAAAGAGGAAAGTGTTGTCAGCTTGTAGAGGGATGATGATCACCCAGGATGAATATCTCCTAATGTGCACAAAGAGATCGTTTCATCTCTTTGAGGGAGACAATCAACATGTTTTTCAGTTGTATGAGAGAAACAGTTGCATAATCTTAGGTGGTAGCATGATTTTGCTGCTGTGCTTATTTGGAAATTAAAGAAGGGCAAAAGAGGTGTGCAGGATACCAACTTGACAAAGGTAAGCTTAGGTGGTTTTAACCTGGGACAATTTTGCAAAGCTAAAACTACATTTACCAGGATTCTCTTCCTTATGCAGTTCCAGACTGGAGGTGGACATAATAGAAATATGCTTGTTATTTTTGAGGTGGACATAACAGAGCAATTACTTTTATGCACTAAAGTTCAATGTAAGGGATTGGACCGTAGAACTGACACACATTCTGCTAACTTATGTTGTTTGCATGGGTTTCATCCAGGCCCACAGTTCTTCCAGCCCTGCAAGCTCCTTCCTGACTTCTCTGACTCCTGAGTGGGTGTGTATCCAACACCATGGGGAAAGCTGCTGGTTTCTCCTTAAGACCATCCACATCACCTGGGTAGGAGATGGTGATACCAAAATAGATGCACCTTAATCAACTAAGACAGACCTTAAGATGAAGGAAACAAAGTTACCTAGGGTCAAGGGTTCAGGGCCCAGTTTGTGTGACAAATCTCTGAATTCCTGCAGCTACAAGAAAAAACACACTCTTGTATTCCCTAACAATAGACACTGTCAGGCAAATTAATAGTTTATTTACAATTCAAACCACTACAATTCTGATTGAACAGACCCAATCTTAGAAACAAACTTTTCTGAGAAACTAGACCTTAAGCCAGTTTCAGCAGCTTATAGAGGCTGCAAACAAATTGTCTTTGCATTCTATAGTTCACCTTTTGATGCCAAGAGCCAAATTTCACCTCACTGTAATGCTAAAACCACACCCTGAAGTGAACATGGGATATATACTACACATATGTTTATCCATTGCACACGTGCTTGGCTCTTCTCATTAATATGTGTAGTTTTTCCCACAAACCTGCTAATATGTATGATTCCACTGTGTGATACAGGCCCTGTGAAACATATAATTCAACCTGTCCTTCTCCTCTTCAAAGAAAGAGCACCTTCGATCCATGCTGAAGACAGTCTCTTCCCAGTTTGCAAAATGATATAGTGAATGAAGATCTCTTTTCTATTACTTAGCCATCTGGGCTGTCTTTTGGATGACAGTGAGAAACAAATGTAGATTTCAGTTTGTTCTTATAGATTTTAATTCATGCTTATAGGTTCCAGTTTGTATTTTTTTAAGCCCTATTGTATGTCCTAATTGTCAATCTGGTCTACCCATAGCAACTGCAGTCCCAATCTCAGATGCATGGTCAATTGCATAGACATCTTAGCTAGCCTACAATCACATAAGGTCTAATCCTTATTATAAATTTCTAATTGTATATGTTCATAGAGTAATGAAAATTTCTCTGATCAAACCCTAATAGTATCTCTAATTGATATGTATTATATTCTACCAAACACTAGGAAGATAGAAATGTCATGTTATTTTACTTTTCATAATCAAATTACTTCTGATTGTAAGGTTTCATTGTGGTGAAAAATGCAACCTCAATCATGTATAAGCAAAAAAGTCACTCTAAATCTGGGGAAAGGAAACTATGTGTCTCAGAAATAGGTAGAAAAACTTCTTCAGTGCACTATAATCTCTGTATAAGATGCCTATCATCCAGCCCAGTGTGGTACATTTAAATGTAGCCTGTCTTAGGTTTTCTCAGATATGGCTCCTGGGGTCTTGGCTGGCAAGATGAAGAGTTCTTAAGAATTAAAACTTTATTCTTCCATTATAATGGATAATTTTTCATTATTTCAAAGAATAATGAATGCACAAGGTCTCAGAGGAAACAGAAGCAGAGAGAGTTTTGCTCTCTTTTGTTTCTAGCAGTCTCCTTGCAACCAATTCTTTCTTCATTTTTTTCTTCTTGAGTTGGAGTCTCACTCTGTCGCCCAGACTGGAGTGCAGTGGCCGCTCCTGGTCACCGCAGCCTTGACCTGCTGGGCTCCGGCGATCCTTCCGCCTCAGTCTTCCGAATAGTCGGAAGTACAGGCATGTGCTACCACGCCCGGCTGATTTTTTGATTTATTGTAGAGATGAGGTCTCGCCAAGTTGCTCAGGCGGGTCTCGAACCCACGGGCTCAGGCAATCCACTCACCTCGGCCTCCCAAAGGCACGGAATTACAGGCTGAACCACCGAGCCCGGCTTCCCCATTTTTTTTAAAGTGAAGTTCCAGTTTTGACTATTTATGCCCATAATCTGTCTTAATGTTGAAGTTACCCTAACTTCTTCATCCCCTCCAGTAAAATATATCATTTTTTTTTCCTTTTTTTTTTTTGTTTTAATTTATTTTTTAGTGGGATAGCAGGTTTTATTGAGAGAACAGAAAAGTTTCCAGAGCAGGAGGGGACCCAGGGACTTATCCTATCATTTTTTTCAGGAAAATGCTCTTAATACTTCATTTGGAATGAGACATATTGTTCTCTCAAAGCCATGGTTGGTAATTTAACAATGAAGTTCTAGAAAATGATTATCTCTCATTATTTAGGATTATTCTATAATTTTGGCAAATTTAAATCTCATTGTCCTATTCTACACAAAAAAGTCAGTATTTGGCTATATAGATGTTTTCTTCTCCCAGGAATCTTCTGGTTTTCTTTCTGTTCCCTTCATTTGTTTTACTGGGTAGAGACAAAAATTGTATTTCTAGTTCTGTTTTTAAATAAGTATGTATCACTTGCTCCCAACTTTGCTTGAGTTAATGTTGGAGGAAATAATCATCCATTTTCCTAGGAAAATTTCAGAAGTCATACAAACATGCAAGCATTCAAAATTACGGTGTACTTACTTAGAGCATACACCTGCTTTGGGACAATAGAGAAGGCAGTCAACAATGTGAAATAAAATAAATTTCTTCACATAATTAGAATACTTTATCTTCAAAAAACCTGATTATTTTAGGAAATGTCAAAGGAGCAACGAAAGCGTAATAAGTACTGCAAAATTGCAAATTGAATTTTCACTTTATGAGGTTATATATGCAGGATTACCCCCAAATTTTTTACTCATAGATTGCTGCAATTGATACATATAATTAAGAAGCAGCTATACCTGGGCAACTTGGAGGGACCTCATCTCTACAATAAATCAAAAAAATTTAGCTGGGCGTGGTAGCACATGCCTGTAGTTCCGGCTGCTTGGAAGGCTGAGGCGGAAGGATCGCCGGAGCCCAGCAGGTCGAGGCCGCGGTGGCCGGGAGCGGCCACTGCACTCCAGTCTTGGTGACAGAGTGAGACTCCAACTCAAAAAAAAAAAAAAAAAGAAGCAGCTATACACAATAGATACATACTTAAATTGCCACAATTAAGGCGATAAGTGAAAAAGTACACAAACATTTCCAGTAAGGTGCAATATTCTATACACTCACACATTGGGGTAATGACACAAATAAAGAACTTATAAAGTGTGTTTTAAAATGTTGATTAAGATACTTTTAAATGCACTTCAATGTCTACTTGTATTTACAACCATACATTTCGACTCTTCTTAGTTGCACAACTCTTCTTAACTATTGGCTACAAACACCCAGTATTTAAAATGTATTTTTAAGTCACCAAACCCACCATTCTTATTTAATAAACATGCAGCTATTTTCATTATTCTGAACTTTTCATTATATATTCACAACTCTATCATTAATAAGACAAACCAAAACAAATAGCAAACAAAAATGTCACAGTCTGCTTCTTGCATTTTCTAGGCTGTATAAGCATCTCTTTTGTATCTCAGGAAAAAAAGAAGATCTCCTCCTAACTTGTGCCTACAAAGCATGCATTCTACCTGGCACAGTACCTGCAATGCTAATCTAAAACAAGATTAGCATGGGAGTATTTATGGGAGCAATCTTTCTTTTTCTAAATAATCATGTTTCATAGTAATAGCAAAGCTTGGTAAATTACATATGCCCAATGAAATATATTACCCATATGTGTGGAGGGTGTATGAAAATCCCAAACTAAGTTAATACAAAAAAGAAGAAAAGTGAGTTATTTTGTCCTGCTGTTATCAAAGGCGTAACATACATTCTTTGGGGGTTGGTAACCTAGAGGCAGGCATGGATTAGTGCTTCTGAGAAAAACTGAAGCTAAAATATGTGAGATAGACCCAAGCTGCCTCTCTCTTGTAACCTTTGTCTCCTTTCATACATCAGGTGTGGGAAGGAAGACTTTAAGAAGGCATGTCTTCTGACAGAAGTAATTATTTTCAGACTATGCAGATGCAACATGTAACAACAACTGACAACAAAACGTTCAAAGTAAAAAATGGTTTTACTATTATCTCTTATACAATGCATGTAATTGACTTAAAAGAACCAACTTTTAAGAAAAATTAAATAAACAAATTAAATTTATTTCACTTGATTGTTGACTTTTTCTCAAAGAAGTCATCATATTTTGCAGATATTTGAAGGACAGATTAAGAGAAAATTCTCTCATTAGAAAATAGTCTATTTCTCTAAATTTCAGAAATTGTTCCTTCTCTAGAGTTTACTTAAAAGCAGGTATTATATTGGCATGTTTCAGCTGGTAGTCATTCTGTGCTCATAAATGACCCGATTTGTAAAATTAAAATTTAAATACCATAATGTTAATATTGGTAACAGTCAAGGACAAGCCCTGAATACAACATTTGACGATATCCTATAATTATGCCTTCTTTAGTTTTTACTACCTGAACTTTGGTTTGTGAATGATGAAATAGTCCATTTCATTATTCACAGGACTGATCGATTTAGTCAAACAATTAGTTTAATTCAAAGACAGGAGAAATAACGAATCTCTTTTGGAGAAAAAAAAGAGTATTTTTATTTATTTTTATTCTTTTTATTATTGTCCCAGAGAAGAATTCAGATAGAATACAAAAGTATTTAAGCTATGATGGATGGTCTCTAAGTTAAAGGCATGAGTATGTAAAAAATAAACACAAGGTCAGTATGCAGAGGTAGTACTATAGCTATACATTCTTACCATAGGAAACTATACAGCTAATATAAATGTGTGACCATTTTATGACTAAGTTACTCAGTAGCCAGTGGAAGAGCCCATATGATAGAAATAAAGAACTTACAACTCAATCCAATCACATTTTCCCAGGGCAGGATAGGGGACTGGAGCATGGAGATATGCAGCATACTTTCAAGGTTCTTCTTGGAAGGATAAGCACAGTCATGTGACAAGAGAGGCTGTCAAAAGAGACAAGGTGGCCAGTGGGTTCACTCTTCAACTACTCAGGGACAATAGTAAATAGAACATCCAAATAAGATATAAGTTGGATGAAAAGGAATTATTGATAGTATGATATAAATGATCTCTACAAGAAGAGAGATATCTCCTTTGATAAAATTCTGTCTTAAAAAACTCTAAAAATAAAGTCATTGATCTCATTAATATCACCAAAAAGAGCAGAGTTTGACTCACATAAATATCAGTACCTCTCACTTCCTGGCATTATATCCTGTTCATTTCAAGAAAGAGATGACACACAGCTCATAATCAGAAAATAATCAGGCCCCTTTTAGCACTTGCATGTCTCCCTTTAATGCAATTCTGAATTGTTGGGTTAATACCTAATAGTTTAATTAAAAATCCTGCAAGAAAGATATTGATGACCACATGCAGTCAACTTTTTTATTTGATCAGGAATGAGGCTGTTGCAGCTACCCTCAGGCAAGTGCCAAAATATGAGTTGGACTTGTCCAAAAAAGAGGTGAATAATCTGTTATTAAGTAGAGGGTAATTTAAAATCACTGATTTTTTTTTTTTATTGATTCGGAGTTTTACTCAGTCATCCAGGCTGGAGTGCAGTAGCACACTCATGGCCACCCCCCACTCACGGCCACCAGAATTGACCTACTGGGCTCTGATGATCCTTCCTCTTCAGCCTTCCAAGCAGCTGGAACTACAAGTGCATTCTACTATGCTTGGCTATTTTTTTGTTTTAATTATTGTAGAGAAAATGCCTTGCCAAGTTGTCCGGGCTGGTCTCGAACCCGCAGGCTCAGGCAATCCACTCGCCTCGGCCTTCCAAAGTGCCAGGATTATAGGTTGAGCCACCAAGTCTGACCAAAATCATTGATTTATATACCTTGTGTTCTTTTACCTGCCACACTTTTTGGAAAATTTGATTTTACCTAATAAAAGTTCACCTACATGATGAGTCCTAATAATTTGTCTGGAGAAATCCCCCCTGTTGCTTTTTTTTGTGAGAGATTCTCCCAAAGGCATAGAATGTATGATGTACTAAAATGTGTTGACTTTATGTTTTGGAGATCAGGGATTATAAGAACAACTATACGTCAGACAAGTGTTAAAGAGTGAAATGTTCAACAACTCTCTCCTCAAAAGAATGTGTAGAGTTTGGGGAGTAGTCTTGTGTCCTTTCTCTCCTTCTGTTGTACCCCTGCTGTTTTCTTTTACCTATGGCCACCATTTAGTATCACACATCAGTGGTCAGGCTGTATACCCCATCTCTGTTGCTATTTCTCTCTTTAACACTAGATGTCTCTGAATTTTACTGTATTGCAAATTTTCAGTGGTGCTTCTTCCATAGGGTAGACTTCAGGTCTTCGGCTGGTGCCTCTTCAAAGGTCGGCTTGAAGGAAGTACAGCTTTGTCTCTCATATCCCTAATTAGTGAGTACTGTAATAGATTGGAAATATCATGGGATGACATCTAGCCATACTTGCATTTATTTTTTTAGAATCCAGTCTACAAATGGCTTTGTCTGCGTATGAATAACTGAAGAGATTATTAGTCACTCAAAATATGTTGCTTTTTTCTACTCACCACGTAATAATTCAATGATCCAATACTCTTTTCTCTTGCACTGGTGGCTACTATGTAGGTCTACAGGGATTGACAGCCAGCAGATAATGATGCTAAATTTTGCTTATTGCAGAGAACACAAGCTTTAGAGTGAATGAGGATTAGTATCGCCCTCCCTTCTCATTAACAGGGAACATAAAAATGGATAAGGTAGTAGTATTTTACAAATATGTTTTTCGAGCCCTATTCCCCTATGAACTCTTTTCTAAGGTCCTTTATATTCCTTCCCAGGTGGCAAAGCCAACGTAGCCACTTGAACTTTCACTGAAACCAGTTGATTGTTACAATCTCTAACTCCAGGGAATGCTAGATGGAAGAAAAATCAGAAGGCTGGAACACAAAATTACAGACAATGTTGAGGATGTTTTTGAGAAGCTTTATTTTATTTCTGTTTCTTAAATAAGCATAAAATGAGAGTGAGGGAAGTACACATCAGTATAACTTTTTCTTTTCTTAAAGATATGCAGGGTTGGGGGAAGAGGGGCATTAAAAAAAAATCTGCTATAGGTAGAGGATGAGACCTAAGAAGCACTAGAATTATGAACCCTTTAGGCTTGTAGTAACCACAGCACCTGGACTGGTACCTTAATAATTGTTATAGAAGCATAATCTCCAGAAAAGTACTCTAATTACAACCACATCTAGCATCTATGTCTTTATCTTTCAGTAAGAAGCAAATGGTCATTCACCTATAAAAATGTCACCATAGATGGGTGTATGGATATTAGAGAAACAAACCATGATCAAGAAGGTGCAAGTCTGGAGAGATGAGGAGATAATACTTTGTGGGTATGCTGAATTGAGAGCTCTGTGAGAAATGAGGAAGAATGCATGTTAAGTTTTAAATATAGTTCTGCAGTTCTCAAAATCAGTTTGACAAAGACCTAATGAGGCACAGTAACCACTTTAGTGAGAACTGTCATGGTGGATGGCACACCCAGTTGGGAAAGTATAGAGTGGACAGACTGTCTAGAAAGAAAGCCAACACTTCAAGCAACAGCAGAGAGGAAATGTTAAGTTGGTGTTGCTTAACATAAATTAATAATTAATATTCTTTATACATATTTAATAGGTTTCCAGCCATATTCCTTAAATTATCTTTTAAAAAGAAGTAGAATAAATGTGAGGAGTTACAGTTTTCAAAAGTAGCTACATGAGGCAGGAAAATGCCAGGCTACAATATGATGAAACAGACTGCAATCATTAAGCACCGCAGAGAAAGAAAGAGTAAGCAGAACGAGAGCTTATCATTAATGGCTAGCTTGCAAAATAAGCCTTCATACCACCCCCGCATAGAATTTATAAATAATTTGCAAATTACAGAAGAAACCAATGAGAATGAGTGTTATGATATTTCTAGGACAATTCAGAGAAATGTTTCAAATTATTTTATATTAGTTGCTGTCTCACTGGTTTTTAATGCACACCATAAAGAAAAGAGTGGCAAGATTATATTCAGTATCTTTGTTTATGTCTCTTGATGATACTGCATGGGAGTCTTTGATTAAAAACAGTAATCAAGGCACCACTAATGGCAGCTTTTAGATTATTGTGAGCTTAGCTTAATAGGGTTGCATTTATTCTTTTTACTGGTAAAACTGCATATATAAACTTTTTCAAAGATGCATATAGAAATAATATATGCAGCATTTTAGCATAATATGAAGAATCATAAATAATTAAATGTTAACCACACTTATTTAAGATGATAAGCATGATGTATTATGAAATATATACATAATTGTAAGATATGACAATTTTAGATGACTCAAATTTTTTTCTAGAAAAAAGGTAAGATCCCACAAAATGTACTTAAAGGTAAAAAAGAGGCTTTATTTTCATTGGTAAAATTGATGTTTCCTGATGCAGTCACATGAATTTTTTGTTGATTAAATATTTTAAACCATAAACCTCAGAAGAATGTGTATGCCATGTTCCAGATGTTTCCTTCCATATGAAGAAATCTTTTATCAAAATAACATGCCCAGCCCCTCTCTAGCTTCTCACTCTTTTGTAAGATATAAAATATGACTTATTTGGTTGACGAATTTGATGGATTTGATTGAGGAAATTGAGCATGCTCACTTCAGTTCATCTTGTTTTTTGTTTTTGTTTTTGTCTTTGTTTTTTTCAGGAGCTAGCTGCCTACATGAGACACTCCCTTTTCCTATAGAAATAAGAAGACATAGAGATCTCAGCAATATCGGTGTGGGGTGGCTACATTTGTTCTAGATATGTTATTGCTGTTGGACACCAGAGAAAATTCTCTTAATGCTCTATCAGTAGTCAATTTGATGTTTTGATAACTGTTTGTCTGACACTGTTTCTATTCATTGTCCATCCCCAATTCCATTCTTTATGTCAGATATTTAAAGAAGTGAATGCTGAAGAGAAAAGTATTACCTGGTTTAATTTGAACTTGCACATTATGAAATAAAACTTCCCATTTTCTGGAGAATAGCAAGTAATTTCTGAGACTCTAAGATCAAAGTATTTAAAATTAATTAATAGTGCTGACTTTTTGGTGGAAGAAGCATGCTTTGTTTCTTCCTTTTTTTCCTGCCCTCCTTAAATGTCCAGCAGAAACAAATTAGGAACCAAACTAGGAGATCCCAGGATGTCTTATAAATACTGAACTGGAAGAGTCTTTAAAAATTCAAAAGTTTTAAAACATGCAAATGTTTGAAAGCATCCAATTAGTTTGTGCTATCTTATACAGAAGTTGATATTCTAGACCTACAAATTTCAAACAATGTGATACTATAATATGGTATACATTGAAAAGGCATCATATGGACCTGTACATTTTACTCCTAAATGCTTGGGTCTCCACACTGCATTTTTACTGACTCTGGCTCATTGTGACACCGAGTCCTTATCAAGTCTCCTCATACTACTCAAGGCACTTGTCTGAATGAAGATGGTGTGGAGGAAAATGGCTTTTTAACAATATCCTGATGATGGTTCTGGCATGCAGATCCTCACACCCAATTTCTTCCTTTCATGAGCCACAGTCAGCAGACATGTAGCACCCTTAGGCCTGGACTTTATCTTCATTCATAAAGCCCCTCTTGTAGAGAAAAGAGATAACCCACAGAGCAGGAGAAAATATTTGCAATCTATGCATCCAAGAAAAGCCTAATATCCAGAATCTATAAGGAACTCAAATGAATTGGCAGGATAAAACAAATAATTCCATTAAAAATTGGACACAGGACATGAACAGACAATTCTCAAAGTAAGGGATATATAGGAAGACATACAAAGAAAACCAACTAACATATGAAAAAAATGCTCAATATCACTAATCATCACAGAAATGTAAATCAAAACCACAATGAGATACCATCTCACTGCTCAGGATGGCTATTATTCAAAAGTCAAAAGCCAACAGAAGTTGGTGAGGTCATGGAGAAGAGGGAACACTCATACACTGTTGGTGGGAATATAAGCTAGTTCCACCCCAATTGAAAGGAGTTTAAATATTTTTCTCTTCTTTTCTTTTTTTTTTTTTTTTTGAGTCAGAATCTCACTCTGTTGCCCAGGCTAGAGTACAGTGGCACACTCACAGCCATTGCAGCCTCCACCTGCTGGGTTCAGGCGATCCATCCACTTCTGCTTTCCAAGTAGCTGGAACTACAGGTGTGTGCCACCATACCTGGCTAATTTTTTGATTTATTGAGAAACAACTTCTCGCCATATTGCCTAGGCTAGTCTCGAACCCCTGGGCTCAGGCAATCCTCTTGCCTCAGCCTCCCAAAGTGCTGGAATTAAAGGCATAAGCTACCGTGCCAGGCTGAATATTTTTCAAAGAACTAAAAATAGATCTACTATTTGACAGCAATCTCACTAAGGGATATATTTCCAAAGAAGCATAAATCATTCTATCAAAAAGATACCTACACTCATATATTCATTGTAGCATCACTGAATAGCAAAAAATGGACCCAGGTGCCCATTAACAGTAGACTTAATAAATTAAACTATATATAATGGAATATTACACAGTCATAGAAAGAAAGGAAATCACATCATTTACAGTACATGGCTGCTACTGAGGGTCATTATTCTGAGCAAATTATCATGGAAACATAAAACTGAATACCACATGTTCTCACAAAAGGGTACTAAACACTGGCTACACATGGGCACAAGAATGGAAACAACAGACACTGAACACTGCTAAAGTGGGAAAGGAAGAGGGAATATATAACAAATCTTCACATGTATCCAGTGATTCTAAAATAAAATTTAAAAAAAATTAAAGACCCTTTTTTTCCTCCACAGCCCAATAAAAACGCTTACATCCAGAGTCTTGCATAATAATCTGATTATTTTACTTGTTTGGAAACTTTTATTAAAAGGAGAATATTACTTTTAAAAGAAAAACTTTGGGGAAAAACAAGATTTAAAATAAGATTTTGGTAGGAGTCTGTCTGGGGAAGGGGAGGGCACACCTCATCTACAAGGGTACCTGCATAATGTACATTTGTATACCTAGCCCTGAATTGTCTCCAATATCTTTAGAATAAAAAAATTAAAAGTTAATTTTAGAGTCAATTTGAAAAGTTAATTTTAAGAAGAATAGAGGACTGAGCAAACATCAGAAGGGAAAACCTCTCCCACTGACACTGAAAAACAGAACTAAAGATAAAACAAGAGATCTGTCACAAATGAGGAAAAACCAAAGGAAGACCTCAGGCAATTTCAAGTGTACCAAAGACAAAGCTCCTGAAAAATCAGATCTTGGTGCCCAAATAATGAACATCACCAAGACTAGCCCAGGAATAAGAGAGGGATTAGGGAATGGATGGAAAGAGTGAATAAGACTCAAGAAAGACAAGATGCAACAATGAAAGAACTTATAACAGATACTTTGGCAATAAGAAAATTCATCCAGGAAATAAATAACAAGATGACAAGCATGGGAAACAGAATTAATCTGGCTGAAGAGAGAATCTCAGACTTGAATACCGGAACATGGAATTAATCCAATCTGTAAAAAAAAAAAAAAAAAAATAGAAAGAAGACTCTGAAAGGAATAGCAAAGCCTATAAGAGATGTGCAATTATATCAAGAGGCCGAACCTACACCTGATTAGTATCCCAGAAAAAGAAGGGAAATTGAGAACAACTTGGAGCAAGTATTCCTGGAGGCAATCCAAGAAAATTTGCCCCATCTCACCAGAAATGTGACCAGTCAAGCATAAGAGATACAGAGAACCCCAACAAGACATCAAATGAGAAGAACAACCCCTAGACACATAGTAATTCACCTAAACAAAGTAGACACAAAAGAAAAAATCCTAAAGGCAGCAAGAGAGAAAGGTCAGACTACCTACCAGAGAAAACCAATCAGAATGGCAGCAGACCTGTCGGCAGAGCCACTATAAGCAAGAAGGGACTGGAGCCCTATATTCAAAGTCCTCAAAGATAAAAAATTTCAACCAAGAATTCCCTATCCAGCCAATCTCAGCTTCATCAGTGATGGAGAATTAAAATCCTTCCCAGATATCCAATCCCTAAGATATTAAGCAGCTTACATATCAGCTCACAGGAGATACTTAAAAAAGTATTAAGCACAGAAGAAAGAAAAAAAAAAAAAGATTGACCACATACTTCCCAAGAGAATTGCAGAGCACAGAATCAACAGAGAATACAGTGCAATAAGAAACTTAAAAACACACACACACATTAACTCCAGAGCCAACGAAAACAAGCAAACAAACAAAAAAAAACTTCATGAGAACCTAATGACAGGGAGAAACAATCACATTTCAGTAATCAGCCTGAATGTAAATGGACTAAATGCACCACTGAAAAAACACAGAATGTCAAACTGGATAAGAACCATGACCCAAATATTTGCTGCATCCAGGAGACTCATCTCACTACAAGGGACACACACAGACCCAAAGTTAAAGGATGGAAAATGAGTTTCCAGGCAAATGGATCACCAAAGAAGGCAGGAGTTGCAATCTTAATATCAGACAAAACAACCTTTAAGCTATCAAAAATTTTAAAAGATGCAAAAGGACTCTACATAATGAGAAAAGTTTAAATTCATCAACAAGAAATATCCATCCTACACATATATACACTCAACATAGGTGCACCAGCATTTATAAAGCAACTACTAAGTAAACTAAAAAAAGATTTTGACTCTAACACTATTATAGCAGGGGACTTGAATACCCCACTAAAAACCCTAGATAGATCATTGAGAAAAAAAAATCAACAAGGAGATCCAGAAACTAAACTTGACACTTAACCAAATGAACTTAATAGATACCTACAGATAATTCCACCCAATAACCACAGAATATACATTCTACTAATCACTGCAGGAAACATACTCCAAGGTTGATCATGTCCTTGGTCATATACCAAGCATAAACAAATTCCATAAGGTTGAAATTTCATCATGCACATTCTTAGACCACAATGGAACAAAAATAAATATCAACACCAACACCATTTCCTCAAAGCCCACAAAGACATGGACACTAAACAGCATGAGGCTGAACAATGATTGGGTCAACACTGAAATCAAAGCCAAAATTAAAAGATTCCTGGAAACAAATGAAAATGAAGAAACATCTTACCAAAACCTCTGGGATGCCATGAAATCAGTTCTAAGAGAGGAATTTGTATCTCTACGAGCATACATCATGACAACAGAAATATCACAAGTGCAGAGCATAAAAAATCACCTAAGGGAGCTGGAAAGAGAAGACCACCAAAAGCCCAACTTCAGCAGAAGAATCAAAATCACAAAAATAAGAGCCTAAAATATCATAGAAAATATTAACAAAACAAAAAGCTGGTTCTTTGAAAGAATTAACAAATTGATTGACCCCTAGCCAGAATGACCAAGAAAAAGTCCAAATAAACACAGTGAGAAATACAAAAGATCAAATCACAACTTACCCTGAAGAAATACAAAAGATTATCAGAGATTACTATGTACTTCTATATGGAACCAAACTTGATAACCTAAGTGAAATGAAGGACTTTCTGACATTACACAACCTCCCCAGGTTGAAACAAGAAGACACTGAGACACTAAATAGACCTATAACAACCCAGGAAACTTAGTCTGTCATATGAAAATTACCTACAAAAAAAAGTCCTGGACAGGATGGCTTTCCAGAAGAATTCTACAAGATGTACAAGGAGGAGCTGATACCATATCTATTGAAAGTATTCCAGGCAATTGAGAAAGACAGAATTCTCCCTAAATCATTTATGATACTAACATCATACTGATACCCAAACCGGTTAAAGATCCAACAAAAAAAGAGAACTACAGCCCAATGTCCCTTATGAACAAAGATTTAAAAATCCTCAACAATATTATAGCAAATCAGATCCAAAAACACAACTCAAAAATCATCCACCATGAGCAAGTAGACTTCATTCCCAGGATGCAGGGCTGGTCAAAATTTGCAAGACCATAAATGTAATTAAATACATCAACAGATGTAAAAACAAGAACCACATGATTATATCATTAGGTTCAGAATGAGCTTTTGATAAAATTCAGCATCCCTTCTTGATAAAAACCTTCAAACACCTAGGTATAGAAGGAACATACCTCAAAATAGCAAGTGTCATCTATGATAAACAAGAAGCTAACATATTGCTAAATGGACAAAACTGGAAACATATCCACTAGAAACTAGAAAAAGATAAGGCTGTTCATTCTCACCCCTCTTGTTCAACATTGTATTGGAAGTCCTAGCTCAGGAAATTAGACAAGAGAAGGAAATCATGGGTATCCAAATTGAAAAAAAGGAAGTCAAATTATTCCTCTTTGCTGATGATATGATCCTCTACCTTGAATCCCAGAGAATCTGTCATAAGCCTGCTTGCACTGATAAAGGACTCGTGTACAAAATAAATGTGTAAAAGACAGTTGCATTCCTATACACAAATTATTATAAGGCAGAAACACAAATTAAAAGCACAATCCCATTCACAATAGCCATCAATAAAATGAAATACCTCGGCATCTTTCTAACCAGAGAACTGAAAGACCTTTACAATGAGAACTACAAAACACTGCTCAAAGAAATCCAAGAAAACACACAAAAAATGGAAAAATATTCCATGCTCATGGATTGGGGAATCAACATTGTAAAAATGTCCATCCTACCAAAGGCAATATACAGATTCAACACAATACCCATTAAATTACCAACATCATTCTTCTCAGATCTGGAAATGACAATATAGAAATTTGAATGGAAACATAAAGGACCATGAACAGTCAAAACGATCCTTAGCAAAAGAATCAAAGCAGGAGGTATCACAATTCCAGACTTCAAACTTTACTATAAGCCTACAGTAATCAAAATAGCCTGGTATTGGTACAAGAACAGGCACATAGACCAATGGAACAAGATAGAGATTCTGGAAGCAAAGCCTCAATTCCTCAACCAACTCATCTTTGACAAAGCCTCCAACAACAACCACTGGGGAGAGGAGAACCTATTCAGTAAATGATGCTGGAAAACTGGTTGATCACATGCAGAAGATTCAAACAGGACCCCTACCTATCACCATACACAAAACTTAACTCTAAATGAATCAAAGACCTAAACGTTAAAACTCAAACTATAAAAATCTTAGAAAAACACAGGAGATGCCCTTATGGAAATTGGAACAGGCAACCAATTCCTATTCAGAACCATAAATGTTCATACCTTAAGAAATAAATAGACCTCATCAAACTGAATAGCTTCTGCAAAACAAAAGTAACCATCAAGAAATCAGGGAGACAGCCCACAGAATGGGAAAAAAAATATTTGCCAACTGTATATCTGACAAATACCTAACATCTAGGATCTACAAGGAACTCAAATTCGCCGAAAGGAAAAAACCAAACAGCCCCATTAAAAAGTGGGCAAAAGACATGAATAGACACTTCTCAAAAGAAGAGATTGCACTGATAAAGGACAGCCAACAGACACATGAAAAAGTGCTCAGCCTCATCATCATAGAAATGCAAATCAAAACCACATTGAGATACCACCTAACCCCAGTAAGACTGGCCATCATTAATAAAACAAACAACAACAGATGCTGGCGAGGATGCAGAGAGAAAGGAATGCTTCTACACTGCTGGTGGGAATGCAAGCTAGTGCAACCTCTTTGGAAGACAGCGTGGCGATTTCTAAAAGAACTAGAAATTGTCCTTCCATATGATTCAGCAATTCTTTTATTGGAAATATACCCAGAGGAACTCAAACCATTCTACAAAAAAGATTCCTGCACATGCATGTTTGTTGCAGCTCTATTTACAATAGCAAAAACATGAAACTAACCATGTTGCCCATCGAATCTGGACTGGATAAAAAAAAAAAAAATGTGGTACATATACACAATGGAATATTATGCAGCCATAAGGAAGGACTTTGCAGCATCTTGGATGGATTTAAACTTGGATGGATTTGATCATACTCAGTGATCTATCACTGAAACAAAAAACAGAGTACCATATGTTATAATACTATAAGAAAGGAATTGGCAGTAGTGGAAAACTGTCAGGGGATGGGGGGTAGGATTGGCAGTTGAGGGAAACTGCTAGGGGAGGGAGGGGCATACTCATCAACAAGTGTACCTGCATAATCAATGTTTGTATACCTAACACTGAATTGTACCCCACATCTTTATAATTAAAATAATTAATTAATTAATTTAAAAAATAAAAATAAAATAAGATTTTGCTCTCACTCAGTTTAATGTGGAATGGGGCTGGATTTTCACTGACTCATAGCCTTTCCTAGTGGGACTCCTTTTTTCCAGATGTGGTTTCAGGGTATCTTTGAAACATATAATCCAGGTCTCTGAACAACTCAGTTTTGACCATGCGGAGATGACAAAATTCTGAGGATGATGACACCATAAATGGTGGAACTTGAGTAAGTTAAGGGACTAGTATTGTCCAGCAAATCAGAACTGGAAAGAATGATTAAATGGAAAAAATAAACATTTATCTTCTTTTATGACTTAATCTAAAATCTGTTTAGCAAAAAATGCCTCCAATTTATAGAAATATGTGCATATATGCATATGTTTGTATGTCGTATAATTATATCAAAACCCTAGTCAAGAAAATATTTCTCTGCCAGATAAGAATATGCTAGATTCATTTAATGTAAATACATACATTTGTACACAGACATGCACACACATGCACTCAAACAATACCTTGTGTTATGCACAAAGGATAACAAAAGATATCATAGAATGAGTGATTACAATATGTTCTTTAGACAATATCTTTTTATTTTGTACTTTAGCACTTACTCATATTCATAATATTATATTCTTTAGAGGAAAAAAGTATAGTAATAATAATAACCCCTTTCTATCAAGCAGTAAAATGTCTCCTTGTTCTCAGTAAAATACGTTTATTATTAATTATTATTATTATTATTATTATTATTATTATTTTGAGTTGGAGTCTCACTCCGTCACCCAGACTGGAGTGCAGTGGCCGCTCCCGGCCACCGCAGCCTCGACCTGCTGGGCTCCGGCGATCCTTCCGCCTCAGCCTTCCAAGTAGCTGGAACTACAGGCATGAGCTACCATGTCCGGCTTATTTTTGATTTATTGTAGAGATGAAGTCTCGCCAAGTTGCCCAGGCGGGTCTTGAACTCCCAGGCTCAGGCAATCCACTCACCTCAGTCTCCCAAAACACGGGATTACAGGTTGAGCCACTGAGCCCGGCTAGTAAAATACATTTTAAGGATTGTCTTCGAATAATGGGTGCTTTAAAGTTAAACTAAATGAACTGACCAACCACAACTCAATGGCAAGGCTTTCAAAATTAGTATTGTTTGTATCCCACGTTTCTGGTAAATAGTTTACATAAGACCAAACAATAATGTCGGTCAAGTAAACTGTGATATAATTGGTGATACAATTCCTGTGAAAATAAAATTTCAAGAGAAGAAATGTGCAGAAAATTTTTTCATTAGGGCTGTTGGATTTTTAGATATGCCTTTTTAAGAAAATATTTCAGGCAGTCTTATGGATCTCTAGAAGCCTTCACTTAAAGGATGAAAATAAAATATTCACTAAAGAAGAGGCACATAAACATAAATCAGTATAAGATATTTTAAATGGAATTAGTATGGAGAACAAAATATGTTTATAGTTGAGAGAAATTAAATCTTGAAAGAGGTCATAAAATGATCCCAATACATTATTCAAACAGTAGTACATAAAGAGCAAATGTATTTTCACCAAAACCCAGTGCTCTAAAGTCTATAAGATGACAAAGAAATACATTAATAATATGTAACTAACACAAAATTATGAAGTGAAAAGTTGTTGTCACCATATAAAGATTGAAAGAAAAAAGAAAAAGAAAACTGTGTTGCCTCAGAAAGCTTAATATATTAAATTCACTTGTAAGACTTTTGGTCAAAATATAGAGATATAGAAAGAGTACAGTAAACATTAGCGTTCAGTCATCTAGAAGTGATTATAGCCATTTACGACGTTGTAAATGCCATGAAGATATATGGACAGGCTTAGCAAAAGACTAGATGACTTGCTGGTTAGGAGAGAAAGTTAACTGAACAACTGGAAATGAGTGATGAAAGACAGAATCAAATCCTTTCCTTTGAATTCATTATCAAGTATTATAATTATGAAGGATACAGTAAATAATACATTTAATAATGAGTATATTCATCTCTCTCATAGCTATATGTAGAATACTCATATCACTAACAAACTTTTTAAACTGTACTTACCATAAGGTAAACTATTAAAAATAAAATAATTATTAATGTGAGCATTTACCTCCTAATTTACCTTGACTATATAAATTTTCCACAGAAACATGAATTAATATAACTAAAATGTGTTATTATTTTACTAACATACAGGCATATTAAAATAAACTTATGTGCTAATTAAATTTTATTCCCTTCCTCTGCATCTTAAGTCTAGAAATGAACCATGAAACTTTATAACTTTTTAAATAACAACTAATCAAGGAAATTTTAAAGATTAATGTCAGTTAAACAAATGATTATCATTTTAAGTGCAAAAATGACAATAATGACAAACATTCTGCATTTTCAAAGTTACATTTTATCTCTTCAATTATAAATTTACTAAAGTTAGATATTATAACATAAGATGAGAACTCAAATGAATTTTTCATAGCACGGTATTAGTAACAGGTTTTTTGGAATTTATTTTAAAGTATATTCCCTGAAATTTGGGAAAATCTACATTTGAGATACTAACTATAGCTAGTTAGCTATAAATTTAGCATAATTTGTAAACACTATACACATCCTGTGTACATTTATATATTTCAAGTAAAAGAATAGGAAGCATTTTACACCCAGAGTTTAATGACCTGTACAGAAGTGTGCTGACAATTTCAGAGCAAGTTAGGACATATGAACAAGAAGATGGTTTGGCTAACTTGAATTTTTAATAAATGGATCTGTTTCCAGCTTTAATGATGAATTCACCAATGCAACAAATTTGCTCTGTAAATGCAGCAGATATGCCATTTATTGGTACTATTAACAATAGTTAAGAATGATCCTGTGCTAGTCACTGCACTAAGCTCTGCATTTTCAATTTTACCTTCACCATCCCACAGCAAGCAGCTTCTTTTCTTAATCTCCTTCAGTATTGCTGCATTTCAATTCATCCAAGCTGGGATAAATGCAAACTATTTATGATGCAATCACCCTAGTCAGGGTTTACTCCCTTCTTTTTATGTATATTATTATGTTACCATGCCTTGAGTAGTAACCCCATCATCTTCATTTTTTTGACCCTGTTTTTACCTTCTATATGAACTATTCTACTCAGCAGTCATTCCTCATGTTATTGGATTGTTCCCCTTTTTCCTTTGAATGACTCAGAGATTTTGCCCATCGTTATCTATGCCAGTTGAAAAAACAAGTAGGTTACAGCTCCTCCTATGATCTTTTGCCTTCTGATCAATACAGCTATGTGGGGTGTTTAAGCATGAAGGTCTCCTTATAACAAGAAATCTATATGTTTGAATCAGAAGCATAAAATTTGGGGTAGCACCCTTCTGATCATTTTACAGTCTAAGTTGCTTCATTTTAGTGAGGTTATTCTATATCCAGAAGGTGAAAGGGTCAAGCACATATTCAGTGAGGACAGTAATTCCTCACTTAGTATTGTGGATGGATTCTGGAAACTGCAACTTTCAGTAAAACGATGTATAATGAAACTAATTATGCCACAGGCTAATTGATATAAACAAGAGTTAAGTCATGTTTGGGGCCACAGAAATATCACCAAACTTCTAAATCAAGATGCAAACACTTCTGATATTAAACACTGAAATAAACGTGAACAGGTAAGATAATTACTTACCTTATTATTCCAGTTCAGGGCTGTGGGTGGCCAGTCTATCTCAGCAGCTCAGGACACAAGGCAGAAATTGGCCCTGGACAGGATGCCATCCCATCTAAGGGCCACTCACACACCCAAACTCACTTATACTGGGACCATTTAGACAAGACAATGAATCTAAGGCAGACGTGTTCGGAATGTGGGAGGAAACCAGAGAAAACCCACACAAATATGGAGAGAATACATACACAAACTCCACTCCCAGACAGTGGCTCTGGTCTTTAGGTATCTTTTTTTTTTTTCCTCTCATTATAAGGAAATTATGTTATTCAAGGACCAGCTGTACTCACACTATATTGGCCCCACCCACACTTTTGTGAATTCCAAAAGAGGCAATTAATAAAAACTACAACCACCTGAGCATTAGCAAGTAGTCAGCCTGAATAGTACTTCCAGTCAGTTGTGGATACCATCAACTTATTAGTCTTTTGCTCATTCAACTGAATTCAAGAGAGCAATGTCTTATTGGGCTGTTGTGATTTTTTTTTAGCAAAATTTTATATTTTTTAGCTTCCATAGTCACTTGTTTCCTGCTACTACTTGATTCCTTCAGTGGTATCACATGTAAATAGTAAATTGTTGTATGTTATATAAGTTATTACTATTTGTCAAAAGCCAAATAGCTACAAGTGGCAATAATGTTATTGTTTCATTGGAATTCTTTCTCTCCTCAGATAGAAAATAACTAATTTTCAGCATTCCAACTTTGCAATTATTGAAAAAATAGCAAAGTTGGAATTTTCGGTGCTAGCAATAAAATTCTTATAGTAGCACTTTGTTTATAAAGAGCAGGATATAGAAACGTTTTCTTATGTAATATGACTAGGCAAATTAATTGATTACTAATTAATTAATCAATATAAAATTACCTAAAATTCTCCTGGTTTTAAACTTTTAAACGTTGCCTTAGGTGAAAATGATTTTAATTCACTTTATTATAAATTTCTCCTCTAAAAATGGTAGTGGTAGATGAATAATATTTACATAAATGTCACAGTATTTTAAATAATTTTATAATTTTCCATAAAAGGTCTTTCTTTTGCAAATGTCTTTCTAAAACCTGCTTTTCTGCAGATGATTGAGAACAAATGGACTATATGATAACAGTGTAATGAAGTTGGATTATAGCTTTAGGTAATTGCATTCCTATGTGCAACATATGTTTGAAAGTCTTAGTAGGACTGAACTACTTCGACTTAGAGGAATATATGTTGACTACAATGATATTTCCAAATATTTCCAAATAACAAAGTAACGGGTTTGCACTATACTCTTCATACTAAAAGTATAAATTAATTTCATTTATGACAAAACTTTCCATTTGAATTTTATAACTTTTTTCATATTCTAAAATCAAAAGATATTAAAGCAATTCAGCTTACTATGAAATAATTTAAAATAACAGTAATGTATTGAAATTTTAAACCCCTGTTATTATTTCATTATGTGACCAAAACAAACAAATAAAACAAAACAAAGCAAACAACAACACCCCCCCCCAAGAAAAAAGAAGTGCAAAAAAGTAAAAAAGGATTTTTAAAAAATGAAGACCAGGCCTGTAATCCCAGCACTTTGGGAGGTCAAGGTGAGTGAATTGCCTGAGCCCAAGGGTTCAAGACCCACCTGGGCAACTTAGCGAGACCTCGTCTCTACAATAAATCAAAAATTTGCTGAGCGTGGTGGTGTGTGCCTGTAGTTCTGGCTACTTGGGAGGCTGAGGCAGAAGGATCTCTGGAGCCCAGCAAGTCAAGGCTGTGGTGGCTGGGAGCGTGCCACTGCACTCCAGCCTGGGTGACGGAGACTCCAACTCAAAAAAAAAAAAGGAAGAACAGTAAAATAAAGTTTCAGTTTTAGTATTGCAGCAGAAGAAAGAGTTATAACAACATACTGGAGGAACAGTAATAGGTACGAGTCTTAGAAAATATAAGTGGAACTTAGCTTATTTTCAAGAATGAGTCTATGTTCTAGAGGTGATATATGAAAAAATAAGAAGAGGCAAGTAGAAGGATGAAAAAGAAAAGAAAGAATAAATTTTTATTGAGAAAATGTATGAGGCAAATGATGGGTTGGATACTTTTTGTATATTGCATTGTGGTACTTCAAATCTCAGTGATCATGGGCAGACTATTTACAGTTTCCTGAACCAGAGTCTCTTCCTTACTTCTGTCTCGTCTTGTCACTTTTCTTCTTATTTTTGAAGTCATCTCCTTTTCTTCCTTACTTTTTAGTGTTATGTAAGTACTCATTTTAAGGGTGGAATTATATTTCCCCCCAAAAAACATGTTAAAGTCCCTCAGTACCTCAGAATGTGGCCTTATTTGGTTGGAAATTAGTTATTTGCAGAGGTAATCAAGTTAGAATGAGATTATTAACAGTGGCCTTAATCCACTATAGCTGGTATTTTTATACAAAGGGGAAATTCAGACACAGAACACAGAGGGATAATACCATGTGATGATGAAGACAGAAATCAAGGTGATACTTCTACAAGAAAATAAACTCCAAAGATTGCCTGCAAACTACTGGAAGCTAGGAGAGAAGCATAGAGCAGTTTTGCCTTCACAGGCCCCCAAAACCAGACTTATTGATGCCCTCATCTCAGAATTCTAACCTCCAGAGCTTTAACAGAACAAACTTCTGGTGTTTAAACTACCCACTTTATGGTACTTTGCCATAGAAACCATAGAAAATAAATTTACTCATTGAGTATCTATACAACTTAATTGAAAAAAATAGGCTTTACAAAAATTGTGTGAAAAAATAATGTTAAACATGATATATTCATAATTATTCACTAATTTTAAAATTGATATTAGTATAGCATTAGGAATCCTGGTAAACACTTATAATAATGGCATCCTATAATTAAATTGTAAAATTGAATGAGAAAAAATAGAAATTATATGTTCTGCAGTTTTATTTTGAATCAAAGTATATTAATAGCAAATTACATGAGATATTAAAAGTGCTTTTGTCTAGAGGCAAAAAGTGGGCATAAATTTTATTTATTTTAAAAATTATGTTTGTAAAATGAACCTCTATGTTAATCTAGAAAAAAATATTATTTAGTGAAAACATGTCCTCCTTTTAAATCTAGCAAAATCCTACTCTATGTACCAATGTTTTCCAAAATGCTTTCTGCAGAAGTAATTATTTTTTTAAATTATTTTTTACCAATGGACGTAGTTATAAATATATTTAGATAACTTTTTTCAAGTTAAAACATATAGCATACATATTTTTAAAAGCATGATATTTCTAGAATGTAATCTCCTGCAAGGAATGGCTTATACTTTTGGAATTGTCTATCAAACATAACTCAATTCTCTAGTTTTTGTTTCCTAAATATTTGTGTATGTTAATAACTATAGCATATTTCACTTCACATTTTAAAACTAATTCTAAAAGTTAAAATAAACCATTTATTTATTAAATATAATTGTGTCACTTTAGCCCAAGCTCTAGAAAAAAAAGGCCAATGCTATTGACTTTAAAATTTAACTATCACTATAATTTAATGACTGTGGGTTAATCTAATGTTTTAACTGGGTTACGTGATGCCCAGATAGTAGGTAAAACATTATTCTGGGTGTGTCTGAGAAGATGTTTTCAGAGGAGATTAGCATTGGGTCAGTAGACGGATTTATAAAGTTTTCCCTCACCAGTGTTGGTGGGCATCATTCAATTTGTTGAAGGCCTGAGTAGAGCAAAAAGAGGAAGGGTAGATTGTCTCTCTCTCTCCTTGAGCTGAAACATCCATCTTCTCCTGCCCTCAGAGATTGACTCTACTGGTTTTCAAGACTCCAAACTCGAATTACACCAGTTTGCCACCATGTCCAACCAGAATTTCCCAAACTTCTTTGATAACAGAATCTCTTTTGTGAGTAGTGCCTATTATTATTTTATAAAATTAGTTTCCCAAGTAACAAATGAGAAAAACCCTGAAGTGTCTATTTTTTATCTGAACTAAAGGTGTTACACAACGGGTGAGTTCAATTGCCTGGAGATTGGCGGTCCAGTGACCCACAACCAAAGAGTATTTAACTAGGGGATTTTGTTACTTAAACAAGCAAAGAAGCCAGCAAGGATAGTTCCCCAAAGCAGTGCTTCCCCGCACAATAGTGAAAACGGGGTTTTTATTAGGCTGGCTAGCTGAGTTATTGTACGTGGAGATGGAGACAAGTCCGCAGAGGTGTAGTCACCAATCATGCTTCTAAATAGTCATGTTAATAGAAAATGGCGAATAAGTTCCTCTCTAGGTGAGATTTTTAGTACGGTAATGAGAAGAGTTTACCAAAGTGCAATTCCAACACAGGTTCTCCAGACCAGCTGGAAGACTTTTTGAAACTCAAACTCAAGGTGCAACAGTTACAAGTGGATATTTTTTCACAGTGCATATCCAAAAATCTGGTAACCTGAGTTACAGAAGGAAAAGGAAATAGTTACATAAAAAATATATAGCTGAAGATATTGGTAAGTGAAATCATCTTATTTTATAGTGATATGCCTACTATCTAATATCAAAAAGTTAAATATATTAAACTCTGTGCCACAGTTATGCATATACAGGAACATTTTCAATATATATTCACTCTTATAAATACCAGTTTCCATAGTTGCTAAAAACACCAATTAGAAATTATGTGTAGAGTAAATTGCCTAATCTTTTCAATTCTATAGAAATATATGTCTGAGTGTATTGGAATAAAATATTCAAAGATAGAGAGTCAGGAATTCACATATAAATGTTTGATTCATAGTGTACTTCAATTTTAAATATCAGATTTATTTCAGTACTGATCTAATCAAAATTTTCAGTTATACTCTTATGCACTTTTAATAATCTTAGAAAGTGATGTTTCTGGGATTTTGATCACCATGCCTTTGGATAATTGGTTGTGTTATTAAAATTAAATTATGGAAAAATAATTATGCAATGATAGTGTAAGCATGAGGAAATATAAAATTATTTACTGATGTATTACCTCACCATAATTATAGAGGCATGGAGTTGACCTAAAAAAACTTAACATTTAATGATGACATTTTTATCTGTTTTGTGCCTTTAACTTTTCAAATTCACTTTCTGTGCTTTGCAATGTTTGGAAATCGAGAGAACATAAACATGGTAGTTATCTTTGGATTATCAGAAAATAACAATTTGTGGAACAGTTTTAAAACATTGAAAAGTTCTGAAAGTTAGCTCTATTCTTGATTACACATTTTAATAATCATTTCAATATTCATGGTGATTTTCATAACAAGGACTATTATACGTTTCTTTGACTTATTCAGCTCTGAAAAACACCATCCATTTCTAGCAAATTATACTGTGGGATATGACAATCTACAGAATAGACACGAATATCAAGATAGTAATTCAGATTGCCTATTTTCTTGCATTGTGGTAGTTTTAAAAAGTAAATATATACATAGACATGCAATGTAAAATGAATATAGTATTATACATTGATACATATTATGGAACATACAGAATTGAACTTTAAGCAATGATTCATAGGAAAGTATGTTTCCAATAATTTCTAGGAGAAAACATAAATAAATAATTGGGAGTAAAACAAACAGCTTCAGCTCTTAAATGATAACACATGCAATAATCCTAGAATGAGAAATGAAATGTATCTTGCATTTTATCAGTAGAACATTGTGGAGCGTATGTATAAATGGAATATTGCAATAAAATGTGAACTTTTTTTTGAAAATCAAACAGAAAAGATAAAGTTGAATTTGTTATTGACCATAAAAGTGTAAAAGATATGAAGCAGTATGGAAATATGTGTAACAAAGATAAGGATGCAAATTAATGTAAAAGAGAAGTGAAGAAGATATAATTATTGGGCAATTAATCACAGCACCTATCATGATGCTACTACTAGAAAGTGATACTAGATAACTTGTCCAGACACATTTGGTCCCTGCATCTGGGTCCTGATATTAACAGTTTGTCTCTTAGCAATAGGTGTGGGCTCTGTGCTTCAACCTCAGCATTCAACCTTACTTCCCACTTCTCAGAGAGCCACGTGAAACAATTGGCTGGGGTAGTATGGCATATTGAATAACTTTCTGTGCCTTGGTTTCATCTCAGTGAATGATGCTTTAAAATGGGGATAGAGGGACTAGGGAGAAGCCTGAGTCCTCACACCTTTCCATTTCTTGGGATTCCTCTTTCTTTTTTTTCTTTTTCTTTTTTTTCTTTTTCTTTTTCTTTTCTTTTATTTATTTATTTATTTTTTTGAGTTGAAGTCTCACTCTGCCGCCCAGACTGGAGTGCAGTGGCCGCTCCTGGCCACCGCAGCCTAGACCTGCAGGGCTCCGCAATCCTTCCGCCTCAGCCTTTCGAGTAGCCAGAATTACAGGCATGCGCTACCACGCCCGGCTGATTTTTTGATTTATTGTAGAGATGAGGTCTGACTGCCCAGGCCGGTCTCAAACCCGCGGGTTCAGGCAATCCACTCACCTCAGCCTCCCAAAGGGGCAGGATTACAGGCTGAGCCACCGAGCCCGGCTGGGATTCCTTTTTCTTAACATCATCTCATCTTTTGTTTTGCACTTCCTTTTGTTTTCTAAATTTTATTTCAATGTGGAACACAGAATTTGGTTCTTGTGATTTCACAAGATGCATAATAATCTCAACCCCAGGGCCCACAGATTGCTGGTCAGAAGGGGTTGTATCCTCTTTTAAAAATTTGGTTGCTGTGTACTAAACTCTCTCAAAGAGTCAAGCTTAAATGGAGGCTGTTTTGCTTCCTTGCAGTGTAAGAAATGACTCAAGATTTAGCTAACACACTAGAACACCTTGCTATTTTTCTACCCCGGAGTTAAATTCCATCCTCCAGGCCACTCATAATCTGAGTTCTAAAATACATCAGGGAATACCTTAATTCACTGCTTTACTGCCCATAACGAGGATTGACAGCGTCCTTGCTGGGAATGAAGGAGCTTTACCTTACCTCAGGGAAGTCAATATTGTGCTGCTTATTACTTGCAATATACTATATCCTGGTACCAATCTCTGTATCAGTCTTTCAAGTAATAGACACCCAATTCAAATAAACATAAGCAAAAGTTTAAATTTACGTGCTTACCCTCCTGGGAAGTCCAGAGATACTTGTCTTTTTCAGCGATTACTCAAATAATATAATCAGCACTTTCTTTCTTTCTCTTCACAAATCTCTGTGGGGGAGAGTGATAATGACCACATCCTCCTTGACATTTTCACAGCTAATGTCAAGCTAAACTTTTACTCTCAGTATCCTACAATAATTTCAGTGAAGTGTTATGATGGACTGTATTTGAGCAATATGCCTGTTACTTGAGCCATTAACTTAGCCAAAGGAATAAAGTACTATGTTCAAATAGAATCAGGTCACATGTACACCTTTGTGATAGAGTTGGGAATAGTGGATGGCCATTAACATTGGTAGACCTCAGGAAGTATGATTGTATTGAGACTGAGTGATAGTTCATATTTAAAAAGATACTGAGCAGAGTAAAGCAAAAGATGTCCTATGTAATATCTCCAGTACTGCCCTAAACATATGCAAATAAAAATAAAGTTAAAATTGAAATCTATCTTTCAAACAAGTGGCATATAAAGTAGTAAAAAAAAATAGTGATTAAAATAAACCACATGAGAAACATGAGACAAAAGCAGTGGATTCAATGGTGAGAGAAGCAATAAAATGGATATGAAATTCTGCAATTAAATCTTGAAGGATAGGTAGAAAATATGATTTATTCATGAGAAAAAGCTGTGTTGTTTGATTTTAAATAAACAAATATATATATTTCTAAGTACATATATATATATATATACATACATACATACTTAAAATTATGTGTAGACCTTTGTTTTTAAATTTATCTGAGCACACATATAGACATGCACATATAAATATGTGTATCTGCGAGTTACTATACATACACATTTTTCTTATCTTTGTTTACTGAGAGGACCAGAAGTAATAACACTCTATTGACACCTACCACCCAGATCTTGGTCTCTAAACACTAGTCATAACAAAAGAAACCACAGCTTTTTGACGAAGTGGTTGATTCCAGGAACAGGGCAGAGGACACATGATGAGCCTGGGCATCAAGTTGGGGTACCAGAAAATAAGAAAACCCCAAAAATCCAAAGTGGGAAAGCTTGTTAAAAGAACACAGATGCTAACATGAAGGAGTTTCTAATGGCAAAAGATGGAAAAGTGTGAGACATAATTAGAACAACACTATTGAATTTTAACTTAGAAAATGAGATAAATATTCTTGACTCCATACAAATATAATCAAACGCTGGAATGAATGAATAAGTAAATTTATAAATAAGCAAACAAAAAGACAAGAGAGAAGAGACAACTGTTTGCCACAGTAGAAGTCCAATTAATAGGAAGCAAGGAACAGAGAATTGTCATCAGGCAAACAGAAAAACAGAATTTTCATATTCTCAAAGAATCTCCCCTAAGATACATAACAACAAAGCAAAAGATCGTAACTTTATGTTAGGGAAACTCAGTAGACACACACCTAACTAAATCACCAGTAATAAGACATGTATACCATTAGTTTCTTGATCTGATACACTGAGGAAACAACACAATTTCTTTGTTATTGTTGTCAAAATTGTACAACCTATTCTTATCACGAGAAGACACCAGACAAACCCGAACTGAGAGAGTGCTTACAAAATGACTAATCTTTAACAGTGTTAAGGTCATGAAAGACAAGCACAGAAGGACAAATACCGTGTGATCTCACTCACATATAAAACCCTTAAAAGTTAATTTCATAGAAGTATAGATTAGAATGAATGTGTACACATGGACATAGATATGGAATATAGACATGGAGATCGGGGAGGGTGGGAGGGTGGAGGGAGTGTGAGGGATGATAAATTATTTAATGTGTACAATGTATATTATTTGGGTGATGGTTATACTAAAAGCATAGATACTACAATATATCTATGTAACAAAATTGCACTTGTACCCGTTACACTGATACATTAAAAAAAAGAATAAAAAGTCCCAGAATCTGGGGAGGATAGAGAAAGGGGGTAAGGGATGGGAAATGTTGGTCAATGGGTATAAAGTTACAGTTATATAGGAGAAGTAAGTTTATTTTACAGCAGAGGACTATCATTGACATTAATGCATCACATATTTCAAAATACTAAAAGAGAGTATTTTAAATGTTCTCATCACAGAGAAATGATAAATGCTTGGGAGGATAAATACGCTAATTACCCGGATTTAATCATTACATAATGAATACTTTTATTAAAACATCACATCATACACCCTAAATATATGCTATTATTGTCAATTAAAAATGACTGCGGTTTGAGTGTGTCCCCACTAAAACTCATGTTGAAATTTGATACCCAATGTGGCAGTGTTGGAAGATGGGGCCTGGTGGAAGGTGTTTGGGTCATAGGGATGGAACTGGTGCTTTTCTCACGGTAGTGAGTGAGTTTTCTTGGGGAGACTGGATTAGTTCTCATGGAAATGGATTCATTTCTGCAAGAAGGGGTTCTTATAAAGTCTGGATTCCCCTCAGGTTTTCTCTCTTTCCACATGTCTGCTTTTTCTTTGACCTTCGCCATGTTACGGTACAGCTTGAAACTTCTCACCAGAAGCTAGGGCCATGCCCTTAAATATGCTACTCTGCAGAACTATTATCTAAATAAACCTTTTTTCTTTATAAATTACCCAGCCTCAGGTGTTCTGCTACAGCAGCTCAAAATAGACTAAGATAAAGATGAAATAAAACTTCTAAAAAAGTCGATGTCATGAAAGGAAAGGGAAAACTGAGGCATGGCTCCAGTCAATATGGTATCTTAGGAAGAATCCTTGGACATAAAAAGAGCATTAGTGGAAAACACTGATGAAATTAGAATGAGGTCTATAATTTAGTTAATGAAAATGTACCAATGCGAAGGTCCTTTTCTTGATGATTATACTGCAACTGTGTAAAATAGTAGCATTAGGAGCAATGAGGTGGGGGATATAAGAAATCTTTCTAGTCATTGCCTTGCTAGACTCTGGTATGGCCATGTGCTGTTTGAGCTGTGGCTGGCGCCATGCTTCCTGGCTTTGTCCCCCTCCCCCTCCTTGGGGAGGTGAATCTTCTCTCTGCCTTCTCCTTCTCCCTCTTATTTACTTTTTTTTTTTTAAGTTTATTAGAGAAAGAAGAGCAGAAAGATAGGAAAACATGCCAGAGATGGCATGGGCCTCTGATTTACTTTTAAATAAACTATATTTTTAAATCTAACATCTGTGCAATTCTTTGATCTTCCATGCAACATTAGGTGGCACCCCAGACGGCCACATGTGGGAAGTGATCTCTTTATAAATAAATTTTTTCTTTCTTTGAAAAAAAAAAGCAAATCTTTCTATACTGTTTTTGCAACTTTTTTGTAAGTTCAAATCTAATTCAAAATAACAAAGTTTCTTAAAATTATATGTGTACGCACACACACATGCACACATGTAAATCATTTGCTTTTTACAGTCCTATAGCCTCTAGACTTGGTTTGAAAGTTCCTGCAGATGGAAAGGCCTCCAGGCCTCTATTTGCTGAATTACAAACTCCACCTCTAACAACTTCATATTATGCCTGATTACATAGAATTGCAGAATCATTTCAGCAGTCTAATAATTAAAAATATATATCACCTTATACAATGGGACAAAGATCTCACAATCATAAATAGTGAAATAGCTTTTCCATTTTATTCATAACCATAAGTAATGAAGTCATTGCTGAAGAAAGCCTTCTATGCATATTTTATTCGTCGTCATAGCTATATTTCTTAAACAAGTTAAAGTGTTTAAATATATGAAGTTTTTACCTAAAACAGCTTACCAGAAAGGTGGCATGTTGGCTACAAATCACATGGTGTTTTGAAATTAACTCCTGTTGTATTTTGTGACTCAAATTTATTCAAATGAGCATATATGGGTAGGTGTAGGTAAGAAGCTAAATAGAAGCAAAAGTAACAGTTAGGAAAAAGATGCATTTCTTTCAGTTCATTTGATGAAAAACTTGAACAGCTCAGTCCAGAAAACTGCCCCCATACACATAAACATAAAATTTTGGGGAATTCAAGTTATTGCTTTTATAGTACATGATACAATTTCAATGATTAAAACAGCAGCATTCCTATGCAGAGGAGAACAAGATAATATCAAATCTTTATGACTTAAATTATGTGTATAGGAGCATTTTATGTGACCATTTATTAAACTACAAATCAATCAAGGTAAATGGGATCAGGAATCAAATAGTATATTTAATTAAGCTAAACATTTATTTGACTGTATTAAAAGATTACTTAAATCAAATGAATTATGTACCAATGTACTTTTTAAAACACATTTTAATATTTTTAAATATGATATAAGTTGACCTTCATAGTCCTGAAAATTCAGTCCTGTAAATGTCATTGGACATCCTCATGATTTCCATGACTAAAGTCATACTTAGCATTAAGGGTGAAATGACATGATGTGTTATTGTCTTTAAAGTTCTATGAAAAGAAATGTGTGGGAGAAACAGATACAGATAATTGTTGAATTTTGGTGATGGGTAGCATGGAAACTCCTTCACCTGCGTTTGTCCCCAGATTCAGCTCTTGCTAGTCCTTGTGTCACACTAGCATCATTGAACTGCTTGAGGCTGTATATTAGTCAGAGTTTTTCAAACACAATAAAAGGAGATAGATGATGATAGGTAGATAGATACATAGATAAGAGAAGATGTATTATGGGAATTGGTTCCTACAATTATGGAGGCTGACAGGCCCCACAGCCTAATGTCTGCAAGCCGAAAAATTATAAAAAACGGTGATGTAATTCAGTGTAATCCTGAAGGTCTGAGTGACTGGAGCCCACTGGCATAATTTCCAGAGTCCTGAAGCTTGAGAACCTGGATTACTGATGTCCAAAAGCAGAAGATGGAAGTCCCGGCTCAAGAGAGAGAACAAATCTACCCTCTCTCTACATCTTCATTCTCTCCAGGTACTTAGCGGATTGAAAGATGCCCACCTAAATTGGTGAGGATGATCTTTAGTCTGTTTGCTGATTCAAATGCCAATCAATTCTGAAAACACCCTTGTGGATACACCAAGAAATAATGTTTTCCCAGCTATTGAGGCATTTCTTAACCCAAACAAGCTGACATATAAAAAATAACCATTGGCCGGGCTTGGTGGCTTAGCCTGTAATCCCATCAATTTGGGAAGCTAAGGCGAGTGGATTGCCTGAGCCCGTGGGTTCAAGACCAGCCTGGACAACTTGGCGAGACTTTGTCTCTACAATAAATTAGAATAAAAAAATTAGCTGGGTGTGGAAGCACACTCCTGTAGTTCCAGCTACTTGGAAGGCTGAGGTGAAAGGACTGCAGGAGCCCAGCAGGTCGACTCTGGCTTGGCCGTGAGCGTGCCACTTCACCCCAGCCTGTGCAACAGAGTGAGACTTGGATTCAAAAAATAATAATAATAACCATCACAGATACCCTAAACATAGATTATTTTTCAGGCTTATTTGCATATTTTGATCCCTCTTTGGATTATTTTTTTAATGTTTGTACTCAATCCAATTCACTCCAAGTTGTTTTCCCATGGCCAGCTAGTTTTCAACTTTAAGACTCAGCTCAGTTATCAGCTTTTACCTGTCTCCAGAACAATGTTCTCTCTCACACAATTTACTACATTATATAAGCATTGTCTGCCAGAATGTTAGCTCCTTGAAGACAGGATACTGCTGATATTAGTGTTAGTCTTCATATGAAAAATTTCAGTGGCATTTTTTTCCTCAGGCTTATCTGTAATGGGCTGGATGTATCTGTTTCAGGTTGGCAATGTGTAGCTCTGCTCCATTTATTCCATTCTGCAGCCCTAGCCAGAGGGCCAATGGCTACTTGGAAAACTTGCTCCTTATGGCAGAGGTTAGAAGCTTCCAAAGGTATGAGTGAAAAAAAAATTTTTTTATATATATATATGTATTTGTAGCCCACTATATACATATAGATGCCTATTAAATCTTGGAAATGATACAATGTCGTTTCTGCCTACATTTCATAGAACAAAAGAGATCACATAGCCAAGTTAAACCTCAACAGAGATGTCAGATTTATCCCTTCAGTGGAGGTAGAGGTGTGGAAATGGGAGTGGATATTTGCTAATAACTAATAATCTATCACAATCTAAATATCATTGTTGTCTAGGACAGAGTATCTGGTATATAATAGGTATTGCATCTATTTTAGTGGGGTCAACGTCTCCTAATAAAACATTTCAATGGTTTGCCATTTTTAAAATTTTGAATAAGTAAGCAGGGTAAAATATAGATCAGTCATTAATTTGGAGTCCTATCACATTGCCTGGAAGTTATTTGCTTATTTATCTGTCTCCTTCACTCCATTATGATCTTGATGATGTCTTGTCTCATAAGAAGCCTCATTCTTTGGTAGTAACCTTGAAATCTGGGAAGTGAACGCTAAATGCTCCTTGAATAAAGAATAAAGGAACAAAAGTTAGGAAGAAAAAGAAGACAGAAATAAATCAAAGCAGAGCTAAGAAAAAAACAAAGCAAGCCGCTTATGTGTCAAGAGCCAACCTTTCCTCATGAAACTCATCAGTGGTACTTCTGCATTTTCTGGAATACTCATTCTTCCTTTTGAAGTGATAGTCAAAAACTTTGATTTAACCACTTGTTATAATATATCATATGGTAGCTTCTGCATTTGCTTTTGCTTGCTAATTTATGTTATATGAGGCATATTATGAAAATGCAAAGTGAGTAAGATTAATTTAAGTTTCAAATCCCTAGAACCTCAGAATAAAGAATCATAGAATATTTATAAGTTAATGAGCTTTTACACTTAATCAAATCTTGCTAGTTGAATTTGGACATATAAAAGCAAATTGAAAATAATTATAACTGAGACACAGTAATATAATTGTTCATAATTATGTATCTATGAATGTGTAAGGTCAAAAAAGTAAGCCAGGTATCCTGTTTGGGTTTCAGTATTGTTTGCACTTCCCTCTGCCTTTCTGATATTTGCAATTAATCTTACTTAACATATTATTATTATTAATTTGTTCTAATATAAAAAGATTAATCTTATATGCATTTCACAATTACAACACTATATTTTTATAAATACAGATTTATACAAAGTCATGGATCAAACTCACAAAATTAATATTGAGCAAAAGATGAAAAGCAAAAAGAAAAATTGAATGTACAATTGTATTCATATAAAGTTCTTAAGCTGGCAAAATACTAGAAGTTTAGAGTGATTACTTTTACTCAAGAAGGAAGTATTGGAATGGAACAAAGGTAGAGAGGGATTCAGGTGAGGAAGGCAGGGAAGATGCTGTTAACTTATTATTTCTTCTTCTAGGTGGTGTTCACATAGACATAGACATGTCCACTGTATAGACTCTTTTGTTTTAAATCCCTGCCATCATTCTTATTAAATAACTCCAAGGGTATTTTCAGGTATTCTGGTATTGTTCTCTAAAGATTTTGACACTGCTCTCTAATTTTTTTTTCCATAAAAGTCGTAGTTCCCTAGTTCTTTAGTCAATCATGTGTCAAGGGTCTTTTGTCATGACAACTGTACTTCTGTTGCAGATTTCCTGGAAGACACTTTCTACTTTGCCACCTTTTAGAAAGCTAATATTCCTAAGGATGCCAGGCTCTGCACCCTCTGTTCTTGCAGTAGCTCCCTGAACAATTCCATGATGCATTAGGTTTCAATAACAAACACCTTGCCATTATGCATTTTTTATACTATAGAGATAATAAAATCATTCGAGAAAACTGTATAATCACACAAAGGAAATGTACCTCTCCTTTTCCTTCTCCCTTTATGAATATGCACAATGCAAACATACACAGAGTCCGAAGAAAGAAACAAAAGGAAGACACACAAAAGAAGAAAAGGAAACCAATAGACATATATACATCTTTACACACACAGAAAACAGTCAGCTGGGTTTTTCTTACAAAGTTAGAACATAAAACATATAACTTATGAAATGTGCCCTCACCTTATGCATAAATATGATTTGAGCATGCTTCTGGAGCTAAAAATAATAAAATATTTATTATACTCTTGGATATTTCTATTTTTAGCTTAAATAATGTTAGGTCAGCACCCTTTGTACTACATTTGTGGAAGAATCAATCCAGAAAAGAAAAATTGTTAAATTGAAGAGGATGAACTTTAACAAGTGACTCTCCTGAAATGCAACAATTGATATTTCCAGAATAGAGGTATAAAAGTGCTGGTAATGCCCACTTACATGAAGGGAGGCTGCTTTGGGCATCTTTTGTATATATGAATGAAGGTTTTTTTGTTTCTGTTTGATTGGTTTTTATGAGTAAGCAAATATATATATATTTTTTTTTCAATTAAATATCTTATTTGTTTGAGTGGCAATTTATGCAAATATGTTTTACAAATGTCTTTATTTTTTTAATATACAATGCATGTATTATATTTGTTTCTCATCACTGCTATAACAAATTTTCCCAAATTCAATGGCTTAAATAGCATAAACACAGTATTTTTCTGTCCTGGACATTAGAAGTCCAAAATAGATCTCACTGGGCTAAAGTCAAAATGTCAGCAGGGCTGTGTTCTTGCTAGTGACTCTGGGGAAGCATCTATTTTTTTTTTTTAACTTTTTCAGTTTCTACATATTTCCACATTATTTGGCTGACAGTTTTTCTTCCATCTTCAAAGCCAGTAGCATAGCAGCTGCAAATCTCTCTCTGACTCAAAACTTGTCTTTTCCCTCCCTTTTAAAAGAATTTTTTGGATTAGATTGGTCCCAGATAATCTAGGATAATCTTATTTCATGGTCAGTTTATCAGCAACCTTACCTCTATCTAAACCTTAATTCTCCTTTGCCATATAATTTAACATATTTATGAGCTTGGAGATTAAAACCTGAGCTTCTTTGGGAGCCATTATTTAGCCTACCACTCATTTAAGTATCTAGCACAGGAAGATAGATAATAGATAGATGGATAGATGGGGGGGAGAGAGAGAGAGAGAGAGAGAGAGAGAGAGAGAAAAGACAGACAAAGATGACAGACACACAGAGAGAAAGATTTGAGATTGTCCCAGAATTTGTTGCCTGGAGAGATGCATATTCTCCTCTTTATTTATTTATTTATTTATTTTTTGAGTTGGGAGTCTCACTCTGTCGCCCAGACTGGAGTGCAGTGGCTGCTCCCAGCCACCGCAGCCTCGACCCGCTGGGCTCCAGCGATCCTTCCACCTCAGCCTTCCAAGTAGCCAGAATTACAGGCATGCACTAACACGTCCAGCTGATTTTTTGATTTATTGTAGAGATGAGGTCTCACTGCCCAGGCGGGTCTCGAACCCTCGGGCTCAGGCAATCCGCTCACCTCAGCCAGCCATGGTAGCACACATCTGTAGTTCTGGCTACTTGGAAGGCTTGAGGCAGAAGGATTGCTGGAGCCCAGCAGGCCAACGCTGGGTGGCTGTGAGAGTTCCACTACACTCCAGCCTGGGCAATGGAGTGAGACTCTGACTCAAAAAAAAGAAAAGAAAAAAAAAAAAGAAATAAGAGTTTCTGTGTGCCAGTTTGCAGATTGTTGCTCTCAGATTGTATAGTCCCTACAGATACTACAATTTAAGAATAAACATTAAAAAATAAAATAGATTTACAGTAATTTTTAGAAATAAATTAAGGCTTTATTTTACATCTGATAGAACAGAGCAAGGACAGGGAATATCAGTAATAAGAAATGCACCTTTACAGAAAAATATTTTTATTTTGTTTTTATCATTCTAAGGTTAGGTAGGTAGTGTTCTCTCCTTACTTGGATTCAGCAGAGTCTGCAGTAATCATAACACTTGCCTAGTTCTTACTCTGTGTTGGGAATGATTCTAAATAATTTTTATACATTTACTAATTTGATCTCCATCAAAAAAACAATGAAATAGAAAATCTTAGCAACCTCATTCTAAAAGGGAAGGGGGCAGGGAATGGAAGCAAATCAAAGTTAGGAGTCTTACCTAGCTAGCAAGTTGTGCTATGTTTGAACTCTGCCATCCAGTCCAAAGAAGGATTGAGAATGATTGATTTCTTTCCACTTCTAGCACTGGTTTGGCCCATTTCTCCACCTGAATTATTTCACTATACCTTGAAGGTATTAGTACTTTTTGAGCTACTACGGTATATTTGATACTGAGTTTAGGAATTCACAAATAAATAAGGTACCTCATTATTCATTTTAACAAAAAACTAATCAACTTCAATTGGTTTGTAATTCTTATAAATTAAAATCTGAACTATTACCTAAAATTCCAAGAACATTGAAAGTATATAACCCTATACACTTTACAATGCTATCCTTTTTATTTTATTTTCCAAATACTGATTTTGAAGAAATTATGTGCAAAACACTACATGACTCTCAGGTGATATTTAAAGATATTTAAGACTTTCTCAACCAAACCAGAAATCCTCTAAATTGTTTCAGGACATTGTCCTTCAACAATCTTAGCAGGGACCAGAAATAGAGAAGAGATCTCTTCAAAGAGATTTTTAGGTGTATCTTACATATGATGTAGTGAAACCCATAATGTCCTTGAGAAAATAGTTTTGGCAAAGGCATTTTTGAACTGAAAGGGCAAGAGTGCAAAATAAGAGGAGGCTCTTGGAAACTTGTAGTTCTACTGACAGAAAAAAAGCTGATAAACTGTTTAGCTGCAAATACTATATGTTTCCTCTCTTGAAAAGAGAAAGATAGCTCAGAGGGTTAACCAAAGCCCAGAGAGTAGTGCTGATATCATGGAAGATTATTTCCAGGCCTTAAAACCTATTCAAGAAAAACCCAGCATTTGTCCTCCTGGATTTTCAAGTTGTTATGGACCAGTGGTTCTTCCATCTCCATCCTCCCCGACCCAAATGTCTGTACCTGGAACCTTTTGCCTGTCTCACTCTTGTATGTGGGCAGTGCGAAAAGCAGCAAATTGGCTAAATTATGTTTTAATTTATCAAACAGAAAAATTTTAATTAGATTATTTCCAGTTTTCTTCACAGACTCAAGTTTTACATATAACTGGCTTGAAGTGAGTCTGGGAAAAAAAAATCTCTAGTGAATAAAATTTAGTTAGCCAAAAGACTGAGAGAGAGCCATTGTCCTTCCCTCTCAAAACTTACAATGAATGTAACATGATTCATAGATACCTTTAGAAGCAAAATAAATGAATAAATAGATTCTAATTATTAATGAGATTAGTCTAAATATATTTATAAAACATGAAAATTACTGAACTATGAGCGATAGCCTTGAGGAATACCCATTAAAAATTAAGGCAGTAAAATGCAGGGTACCCACTCCAGCTTAATTTTACTCAAAGAGGAAGACAAATTTGCAATTTGTGTAGATTATATGCAAGTCTAAATCAATATATGTAATTATCTAATAAGCACAATTATTCAACATATGTGTATATACATATATACTCTGGAAAATAGATAAAAATCGTTTCTATGATAAATGCATTTTGGGGGTATGTTTTGGAAAAATTTATTGGAGTATGTTTGTAAAAAGGGAGATAAAAGTAAAATAGGAAATGGAGACTAGATAGCTTGGACAAACATTTTTAATAACTTCATTATCACTATTATTGAAAACGTGAATTAAACACTTGGATACTTTCGGTAAGAATCAATTAAAAACCTTTTATTTGCTGGAAATAACAGAACTTTTAATAAGATATTTTCAAATCAAGGCAAATTCTATCTGCAAGAAGTGTCTTATCTGTATTGTTTCCTATAAGCTTTTGATGAAAACATTACAAAAGTTGTCAACTACTTACGTTTTCCTGTATGTAGCATATTTTACATCCAGGGAATGTTCAATTTCCTGATTAATTTGTTAATGCAGTTGCTACTTGACAGCTGTTTTGACAAAACTGTCTTCCTCATTGTAGAAATTCTATGTGTGAAAAGAAGTCAACCATAGCAAATGGACTTATTGAATTATCTAGCTCACCAATTATATAGTATAAAATTATTCATCCTCATATAATTTGATCAGAAAAAATCATTTATCTTTAGCAACTGTGTAAAATTTTATATTATGCTGCAGGATAGCTGCAATTTAAAAGTGACTGCAGTTAAAAAAAACTTCTAAAATATATGTGAACACTGAATTATTGCCTATTTTATAATACTACTTTGCTATTTTTAAAAAAGGTTAGTATCTAAGTAATTACTCCACTGAGTTCACTTCTCTCACCATTTAAAAGGCATCACTTAGGTTGTTTAAATGCAAAATGTCTATCAGTTATTATTATTGGCTGTGCAATTAAGTGGAGACTTCATTCTTATTATATTTCAATGTTTATAAATTAATGAATTCAGAATCAATTCATTTTCTAATAAAACCAACATAATTTAATTGGAAACTCTGCTGTATTATCATGATTATAGGTATATATCAGAGGCACTGTAGCAAAGCATTTGTAAAGGTTGAACTGACACTTAACATTTTTTATTCATAGTGCTATGCTCAGCATTAACATTACTTTCCAGTCTATTTATAGTCTTTGTATCTTACCTTATTTAAAGTCTATGCTTGATGTATTTGAAGATTGCTTTTCTGTTACAGCTAGCCAAGTGGATCTAAATAGGCTTATCAACTAAAATGAATACTTCAATAAACTAAAAATGAGCATTTCAGCTATTACTTAAGGTTAAACAGATTAATTTTTGCAATTTGATCAATCCTTCTAGACATCTTCCAAGTTATATGTTACTTAGCCTAAATTCAAAAGAATATGCGATTTTACCTATAATATCTATCAGTATATAGATATCTACAGTGGATGGAGACACACGCATATGTGCACACAAACATACACGGTGTATATATATATATATGTGTGTGTGTGTGTATATACGCATGTGTGTGTGTATGTATAAACATACTACATCCACACATAACATACAAGCAGAAAGACATATACTACATCCATCTACAACCTACAACTTGGGGGAAAAAAAATAACTGAAAATGAGTGGCAAATATATAAAAGAAAAAAGAACCTACTGAGATAATGACCAATTGACTATAGCATCATAAAGGCAATATACATTTATAATGATGGACTTAACTTTTAATTATTTAATTATTTTCTGTTGAGAGATATATGAATGATACTTTTGTTTTTCAGAAGACTCACCAATAAAATTACTATAAATGGACAAATACAAGTCATTTAATATAAAAAAATGCATCATCTTTTTTAAAAAGACATACTAATTTTTTTAATACAATATTTTGTAGCCGGGCTCGGTGGCTCAGCTTGTAATCCTGCGCCTTTGGGAGGCTTAGGTGAGCGGATTGTCTGAGCCCGCGGGTTCAAGACCCGCCTGGGCAGCAAGACCTCATCTCTACAATAAATCAAAAAATCAGCCGGGCGTGGTAGCGCATGCCTGTAATTCCGGCTACTTGGAAGGCTGAGGCAGAAGGATCGCCGGAACCCAGCAGGTAGAGGCTGCGGTAGCCAGGAGTGGCCACTGCACTCCAGTCTGGGCGACAGAGTGAGACTCCAATTCAAAAAATAATAATAAAAATAATAAATTTTAAAAAATAAAATAAAATATTTTGTTATATAACAGACCACTCATCACAAGACTTCTATAAAATTTGCAAAAACTATGAATAATCAATTGGATATTATTTTAGTATCTCCATGAATACAACGTCCCTCAGAAAAAACTCTGAAAATGTTTTGCATTTTGATTATAAAGTATATTTTGTTAAATCAATATTGATATACTCCCCAAAATTATTTGTTGTCATAATATTATTATATAATAATTTTCTTTCTATTTTCCATAAACCAATATCAAACAGTAAACAATAACAGCTTGAATTTTGAAAAATTACATGTAGTTAATAAATGTGTTATAATTTTTATAAAAACGTAACCATTTGCATCAATGTTATTATATTCTACCTAACAAATCATGTATCACTCAATGATGTGAAAGTATGTATTTAAAAAATTTGTTAATATTCACTTTATTTTATGCTAAAAATATTTTTCTAGGTATAATATCTCACTATTGAAATGATGCTGTCCTTGAAACATGTATTATAAAACAAGTCTGTATTAGTTCTGATTCAGGATAAATAAGAGAAGCGAAATTACTTTTAATTTCCTCAGCTGTAGTCAAATATAGCTTATGAAACCTATCACTTTATTGCAAGGTGATACTAGATATGTCTTTTCTTTGAAGAAAAAACAATGAGACTTTCATTTCTAGTAATATGGCAAACTTCTACATTAAAATAGATCGATTGAGTGTAATAAGCTTGAACTCAAATGAAAATACAAAGAAACAAGAACAAAGACGAAAGTAAAAGCAACACGGGTATAAATCCGAACTGATGCTGGCACTCCCTAGTGGGTGTCTATCAGGTGGAGATGGGAGTAAGAACTAGAGTCAGTAATCTCAGACATTGGGTTTTAATGGCACATGAAAGAGAGATAGGACTTTGGGTTATCATCAGACGAAGCATTGGAAATGAAATTCATAAATAAAGCACAACTTTTTAAACGAACTTTGATATATTATAATAAAACAAACTAAAATTAGCATAAAATTAACACAAAATTGCCATAAATGTAATAACCTGGGTAATAATCCTGTAGTTCATGGCAGAAGCAAAAAGAAAACTACATTTGTGTTGCAGCCATAATTTAGCAATCAAAGGATTCTCTCAGATAAGTTCAAGATTAAAATGAGCATAAAAACTAAAGATTAAAGGCACGAGGGAAAAAAAAGTGAAAAATGAAACAATTCGATTTCATAGACGAAACAGAGAAATTTATTATGGAACTACTCCCACAAAAATCACCAAACATAGTTGACTTTCCAAGAGAATTTCATTAAACCTTCAAAGACCACATATTTCCAGGCTGGGTGCAGAGGCTCATGCCTGTAATCCCAACACTTTGGGAAGTCAACGCAAGATGATTAGTTGAGCTCAGGAGTTCAAGATAGCCTAGGCAACATAGCAAAACCAAAAAATTATCTGGATATGGTGGTGTGTGCCTCTAGTTCCAGCTACTTGGGAGTGGGAGGATCATTTGAACCCAGGTGTTTGAGGCTATGATGAGCTGTGATCATGTCATTAACACTCCAGCCTGGGCAACATTGAGACCCTGACTCAAAACAAAAAACAAACAACCACACACACATATTTTCAATACTCTGTAAATTCTTCCTCTGCATTGAAAAGGATGGGAAACTTTCTAACTCCTTTTATGAAGCATAATACTATTACAAACAAAGATAGTACAAACAAGTAACAATTGTACTAAGGAAATTGCAGACCAATGTACTCATGAATATTGATGCACAGATTTCAAGAAAAGAAAAAAACACACACTAGTAACCAGTATGCCCCACCACATTAGGAAAATAATATGCCATGACCAACTGAGATTTATTCTAGGAACTGGAGGTTGGTTCACTGTTCAGATATCAATCTACTAATACCATATACCATATTAATAAATCTAAAAATATGTAATATTACTTTCAGTTATCTTCACAATTTTTGAGAAAAATCTTTGACAAAATTAAGCAAAAATTTATTTAAAAAAAACTAAATAAATTAGAAATTGAAAGATACATTCTTAGCTTCAATCTTCTCTGTAAACTGAGGACAATAGAGTACACAAAGTTTTGGGTGCTTTCCCTTTCTCTGAGGTATTTGTGTTTTGATATATTTGTTGTCTTTTTTAGCTTTTATTTTAATTTTATTTTTATATATTATATTACATTTTAATATTTTATTTCTTGGCTTGCAGAAACGTAATAAAAAATAGTTCCCTCACCCAGATTCCTCTATGTCAATATCTTACATAACTATATTCTAATTATCAAAACCTGGAAATAGACGTAAATATTGTTAAACTACAGATAGTATTAGAACTTGATCAGTTTTTCACTGATACTGAGTGGACGTTTTTGCTCCATTTTGCAGAGGAGACACTGAGACCCAGAGAGGGAAAGGGATTTGGCCAAGGTCACCCAGGTAGGATGCAAACAAAACAATTAGCTAGAATGTGCAAGGATGTGGAATTAACAGTAAACCTATGTATAGAAACGTAAAAAGGGCTCAACAGCAAAAATTCCCCCCCTGAAGGGACAAGGGGAATCTTTTACCCCCTTTCCCATGAAATTTTGTAACCCTTAGCTAAAAAGGAAAAGCAAGTACTTCCTCATACCCTTTATAAGTAACAACATTGACAGTGTGATTGATGAGGAAGG
>NW_007253798.1:64450-67125 GCF_000164805.1 Carlito syrichta
AAATAGGTGATAAGAAAATAGCAAGTACTATAGATAAGGCAATTAGAATTAAGAAAGTTAAATTTTTAAATTAATAGTAAAATTAATTAATATAGAGTATTAAGAATCGTAGTGGGTAAGATAAGGGTGGTTATATAAAAGAAAAACAAGTCAATATATTGCTGCTAAAAGTGTATTAAGAAAATAGATCAGTTAAGGAAAAGAAATAGAATAGCGAAGGGAAGAGATTCAGTTGGCCTAGAGGTCACAGGTTGTGGCTGATAAATTCTTGGCAGCTGGTATTTTGTTCCTATCTGTTGATTCAGACATAAATAACACCACCAGTAGCAGGAAGGAACAAAAAGAAACTTGTAAAGGTCAACTTCCCCATAAACAAAAGGAAAAAACATGATGTAAGTATTTAATGTGTAACGTGTGTTGCATTTTTGTGGGTACAGGGGTCAGTAAAAAAACTATATAAGCATATAAGAATTGAATAAAAATTGGCAGAGTCCTGAACTTACCCAAGAAGTTGACTCCTGTTGTTCTTCTTCACGGTTCCTGATTCTCCCCATTCAGGCCCTGACTCTCTCCTGGAGCTGGATTCCGACAATATGCTTTATAGCAGTGGTCCCCAAACTTCTTGGCATCAGGGACCAGTTTTGTGTCACCCAGGATGGAGTGCAGTGGTGTGTCAACTTTTCTGTGGACTGAGGGAGAGGGAAGGGGGGTGGGGCGGTGGTTTCAGGATGATTCAAATGCATTACATTTATTGTGCACTTTATTTCTATTACCATTATTACATTGCAATATATAATGAAATAATATATAACTAGCCATAATGCAGACTAAGTAAGAGCCCTAGGCTTGTTTACCTGCAACTAGATGGTTGTGGGAGACATTGACACCTAACGTGTGTTGCATATGTCTAGTCTGCTCCATAATCTCATTTTGGTGTCTGTCACTGAAGAAAACCCTGTTTCACAAAGACAGCATGCTGGAAATGGAGGCAAGCTTTTCAGTATTTTTGTGGCAATCTCAGGATATTCTGCCCTGAATTTAGTCCAGAATATATGGAGTCGATCTAAAGTTGTCTCAAATATAATTTTGAAGCCACCATCATTTTCAGTGTCAAGCAGTTGATCCTCTTATATTACAAAGTCAATTCACTTGGCTTATTCACAAGAGTCATGGATCCATTCCTTCCAAGTTTGGGGTTCTTTTGTGGTTGAGAAGTAATGCTCAAACTCTCTTGACACCTGAGATAGGTGATCATGCACCAGTTGGTAAAGGAAGGTTGTGGCTTAGTCGCTTTCAAAATCTCTGTTAATGTTTGAGACATATAAAAAAAATCCCAATGGTCACTCGCCATCTCCATAATTCCAGTTTGGCTTTGGCTATAGCCACTTTATCTGCTTACTTGAGCACAGTTGTCGTTCTCCCCTGAAGTGGTAGATTGAGTTTTTTGAGCAGGTTGAGTATGTCACCCAAGTAAGCAAGTTTTGTGACCCATTCTGTATCACTGAAACGTGCTGCCAGCGGTGACTGTTGTCTGAAAGAAATATCTGCAGTGGATCTTATAACTTAAAAATTCTTCCCAGTGATCTATCTTTAGAAAGTCATCTCACTTCTGAGCATCAGAGGAGATATGTGTGCTCTATGTCCATTTCCTCACAGAACTGCATGAATAGACGTAAGTTAAGGGCATGGACTTTAGTGTGATTGATAATTTTAATCATATACTGCAACATGTTGTAAAGTGCAGGTGACATTTTTCAGCTAACCAGCATTTCTCTATGAATGACACAGTAGGTAGAATCACATTCAGAAGCAACCTCTTTGACCCGAGGAGTGAAACCAGAAAGCCATCCAGTCATGGCAGCTGCTCCATCTGCGCATATACTGACACAAAATGACCAGTTAATTTTCCTGATATGTAATCATTCAAAGACTTGAATAATTCTGCAGCTGTGGTATTGCTGGGCAACAAAAAAGCACATAGCATATCCTCATGTATGTCCTCCTGAAAAATATATCACACAAAAACAAACATTGCTGCCTGGTTGTCAACATTAGCAAACTAGTCAACCTGGACTGCATACCACTGCATGGTGACTATAGTTAATAATAATGTCTTTTAAATCTCAAAATAGCTAGAAGATTGAATTTTAAATGTCCTTACAGCAAATAAATGGCATTTGAAGAGAAAGATACATTAATTAACCTGATTTGATTATTTTACAATGTATACATGTATCAAAACATTACACTGTCCCCATAAATATTTATAATTATCATTTTTCAATTAAAAATAAAACAAAACTTAAAAGAATATATTGGAAATTTAAATATACCTATATAAAGTCATATTTTCCAAAAATTGGGTTATAATTAAAGTTTTTAAGACTTCAAAAAGGTAAATAAATATTGAATATTTCTGTGTATTTGCTTACATAAATATATACCTATATTCTTAATGATTTTATTGTGTTCTATTGAGATGCAAATTAATTTATTTAATCAATATAATCAGCATTATTTTATCAAATTTAGATTGTTTTAAATTTAAACTGTTAATTTCAACTTTGTACATTTTCCTATACAAATATTAAAAATATGTGTCTATACTATCCAATTTAGTACCTACTATTAGAATTGCTACTTCAGCCGGGCTCTGTGGCTTAGCCTGCAATCCC
>NW_007253798.1:67305-80476 GCF_000164805.1 Carlito syrichta
CAGCCACTGCACTCCAGTCTGAGCAACAGAGTGAAACTCCAACTCAAAAATAAAAAAAAAAGAATTGCTACTTCAAAGTGAGAAAGATCAAAGCTCCCCCTAACATCTAGAAACTTGCTGTACTTATAGCTTGCCTTGATATTCTTTGTTGAATATAAGCAATTTTACATAACATCAATATCACACAATGCCATTTGTGTCCAAGATGGATCAAAACAAAGACAAAATCACTCCAGAACAATATCTGAAACAGAAAAGAGATAAACTTTATCCAAGACACAAAAATGACAAAACATCCCCCAATCTTGGTTAATATGAGCGTTTCCTGCTTCTTTATCCATTATTGCTTTAGGAATGGTTTAGTTTTCCTTTTTTCTACATATCATTTATTAAGATATGCAACCCTAGGATTTCTCCTGCTTTCTGATAGAATCCAATCAATATAGGACAAAGTTCATTATTCTAATCCCTCTCCAAAAACCATCTAACAATCCTACAATTTGTAAGTCCTTTCCAATATTCTCTTACTGAGACACCACATTATAAAATGTAGTGAAACTAGTTTGTTTGACTGCAAGTACATTCCTAGTGGTCTTTGGCTGTAGTGAATTGACAAAAGTAATAACTCATTCTAAGGTTATACAGTTTCTTTCATCATATTTTCTCCTAATATGTAATTCTTCAATTTATTTTTAAATAATTAAATTGTTAATATATATGGAATTTATTTTATTTGGAGTTGGTGAAGATTGATTCATTTCCAAACTGATTAACCAGTTTTAATGTATTCATTATATATTCATTATTTGTTTTAAAAACTGAACTTTAGTTGAATCCCTCTCACTAAATTATCAGAAAAAGAAAGTATATGCTTTTATATATAAAACTAAAATTTTGAGGTTTAGCTTAGTATGTATTAAACAATTAGGTGGAAAGAAAGAAAGAATACATATATTCTGAATCATGTTTTAAAATAAAAAGAATGCGCCCCTTATGTATTGAGATGTACTACTAATGCTTAATTTTTTTAAGCAGGATATTGAGAGGACAGAAAAGCTCCCAGAGTAGGAGTGAACCCCGAGGTGATTGCCCATACTTAAAATTTTTTTTAAAGTCAAGATCTTTGCTTGCTTTCCCTGACAGTTTCATGTTACCTTTTACTTTTTGTTTGTTTGTTTGTTTCTTCTATTCAGTGTAGGCTTTTTTCTCTGTTCATCAAATTAACTCCTAGTGATCTTTTTGCACTCAATTTACTGGCTTGGGTGCCCTGTCTGTAAGTACACATAGCATTATTGACATCCTGAAGGACTTGATACACCCATCTGTTTCCCACTTATTTTTATTTATTCATTTTTTGTCATCTATCTCTCACTAATCAATAAACTTAGAATATCTTGTGTATGTTGGTTTACCCAATTTCAGGCAAGTAAGAGGGATGCAATGAATGTTTATTTGAAACTACATGTTTTCTATAACCATGAGTTCATTTTAGAGCTTTCAGGAACAGTGCCAATGAGGAAGATCCATTCTAGCAAAGCCTCTCTTCATTGTCAATACCATTGCCAGTTTACTACTTCCACTTTAGGAGAAAGACACACTTTCATTTGAAGATAGCACAAGACAAGTTAGGGAGCATAAAGAGAACAAAACTATAATATCTAGTACTTGATGATACAAAGGTAAATCTTTACTGTTGTCAAGTCATGATTGAAAGAGTGCGATTTATGATGCTGCACTGGCCAGCTGAAGATTCTCTTTCAGACGTAGGCATTAGGTCTTTTTTTTTTTTTTTTTTTTTTTTTTATGGTATAGAACAACAAGCTCTGGCTGCAGGCAGAAATGGGAAAAAGAGCTCAATAACCCCTGGTGATTTGCAGGGGGCAGGCTGGTGAAGAGGCAGAGACTGCATTTGCTGATGGAAGCCTGCCTTTCTCCTACCAGGTATAACATACACAAGCCGTTTTCCTGAGGCTGGAGCCTACGGGTCCTCAGTCTGTGTGTCAGTGACCTCCATAAATATTTGCTGAGTTTGTCAAATAAATGACCTTTAAGTTCTGACCAAGTGTTCAGCCTATCACTCTCCTCTTAGAAAGATTTTTTTTTCTCAGGGAAGAAGTTTTGTTTCATCTCCCAAATTGCCCTAGGGCACCTGCTAGCAGCTTTTAGTCTCTTAGTTTATCCAAGTACTCTTATTTGGCCTCTTGTGAAGCATTTAATTTTCACTGATGTTGCTATTTTTAAAGCTTTATTGTATTACATTCATATTACTTCTTTTTAATTATATTTTAATATACGTGAAAGAATATTTCACGGATGGTCCTAAACACAAACAAATAAGAACTAATGATACTTTTTTGAATGGTTAGCTCTGAACATACCGATTTATGTTTCCCAAATGGATCTCTTATTTCACCTTAGGGACTTTGTTTGGCACAAATGACTATAAGGAAGTTTCATTATCATGCACCTTTTAAAATTGCAGCTTCTAGAAACATTTTCCCATATCAGTAGATAACACTATCATCCATCCTGTTGCTTAAGTGGAAAAATCAGAAATCTTATGCAGTTCTGTTTGGTTCTTCCAGCTTCCCATTTCAATTTAATTTCACTATCAAAACTTAAAGACACAATCTCTAATAAAATATATAACAAAAATCTTCTAACGTTTATTTCCACAAGCACCACCTTGTCCCAAGCCATTTGAACAGCAAACAAAACCTCCTAACTCTACTATTTTTTTTGCAACTCCTGTGTTTATATCATGTATCTTCCAAACAGCTCACATAGCAATTTTTTCCATGTTTGAGTCAGGTCAGCATACATTTCTTAAAACCCTTTAATGTCATCCTATTAAATGTGAAGAACATGTAAACTTGTTATACAGCTTGCATTACTGCATGATTTGTCCCAAGCTCACCTCTCCAAGCTCATTGCTGTCATTCTTCTTGTACTATATGCCCTGGTGAAGATGCACTAGCTTTCTTTTCCTTTCTTTTTTTCTTTTTTTTTTTTGAGCTGAGATCTTGCCCAGGCTGGAGTAAAGTGGCACACTGACAGCCATCTCAGGTGATCCTTCTGCCTCAGCCTTCCAAATAGCCAGAACTACAGGCACACACTACCATGCCCAGTTAATTTTTTGATTTATTGTAGAGATGAGGTCTCACCAAGTTGCCCAGACTGTTAACGAACCCATGGGCTCAGGCAATCCCTCACCTTGGCCTCCCAAATTGCTGGGACTACAGGCTTGAGCCACCACGCCTGGTCAGCTTTCTTTTTCTTAATATACTAACTTGTAAATTTGGTCCTACCTTAGGATTTTAGGACTCATCATTTCTTCTGCTCAAAATATTCTTGCCTCTTGAATGTCTCAGCTCTGGGGTCACCTCTCTATGAGGACTTCCCTGACAATCTCATCTAAATTAGCCATCCAGCTCCAATTTAGTTCCATCCATTTCATCATTTCTTTCCATTTGCTCATTTACAGTTGCTGTCATCTGAATGTCCTTGTTTACTGCCTATTTCTCCCTGTTCAAGTGGAAATTCCACTCATCTGAGTTTGGACTTTATTTGTTTTGATTATCCATTTGTCCCAAGAATATAGAAAAATTCTTTGTTGTAATATTTGTTATTAAATGCTGTACTCACTAGAGTTGTAAATAAGTCAACTGAAAACACCACAAACATTTTTTAGCAAATGCAGTTCTTATCTTGCAATGGAAAATTAAATGTTTCAATGTAGAATTCTAAACAAAAAATGTTTAAATCTTACAACATGAATTGAGAAATTTGGTTTTAGGGTAACATGTTTAGGAAGGACATTGCTTCAATATTAATTTTCAAAGTATATATAGTCTGTTTGAAGAAATGACATGGGGTCTACATTATGAAAATTTCTCTAACATAATGCATGCAACCTACTTATGTAGTTAATCCACACTTTTACCCCACATTTATATAATAAAATTTAAAAAGAGGTAAATGTATTAGTATACTACAGATTTTTTAAAAATATTTTGGTAACTGCATGTCAAACAATTTTTAAATTTTACTTAATTTTTTCTGAAAAATATAATTAATAACATTCTGACAAAAAAAAAAAAAGAACAGAGTTCAGCTTTCATTATAAAAGCAAAGGAGAATGTATTAGTTTTTAAGGATTGCCAAAACAAATGATCATAAGTTAGATGGTTTAAAACAACAGAAATAAAATCTTTCATAGTTCCAGAAAACAGAAGACTAAAAGCAAGGGGTTATCAGGGCCATCCTTTTTTCAGAGACTCTTTCAGCTTCTGGTGGTTGTTGGCAAACTTGGTATTCCATGGCTTGTAGATATATAGAGGTGCCAAAAAAAAAATGTAGACACATTTGAAGAAAGGAAAACACTGCATTAAAATTGCAATACTCAATACATGTCAATAACAAAAGATCGCTATGAGTCATGTTGGACTTCTGCAATTACACATTACTACCCTAATTCAATTCAATTTTGAAAAGTAGGACATAATAACATCTTTTAAAATGTGTCCACATTTTTTTGGCACCTCTGGTATTTCCCTGCCTAAATTGTCACAAGGTCTTCTCCTTGTGTGTATCTCTGTGTCTTCTCATGGCCTTATTATGAAGACATCAGTGACTGGATTAAGGCCCACTCTAATACAGCAGAATTTTATTTTAACTTGATTACATCTTCAAAGCCATGTTTCCAAATAGGCTCACATTTATAAATATGAGTGTTAAAAACTTAAACTTATCTTTCTGGGGAACATAGTTCTACTAACTACAGAGAATTCATCACTTGCGGCATCATATTGAAGAGAATAAAACAGGAGTTATTTAGTCATGAAATGCTAAATCCAATACACATCCAGTTGGTCTAAATTCTTCTTATTATAAATCTGTCAAAAGGTCATTTTTGTTATTATCTGGATTGTATAATATTATGCTTTCATTTCTGTAGAAATATTATTTGCAGATATATCTGCCTTAATGAGATAGGCATATAAACTTCAATTACTATAATGCCATAATTATTTTAATTAAATTAACCACTCATTATCACTTCCTCTGTGGGTACAGGTTTAGAAAAGGATTAGCACAAACGTGAACTCAAGTATTCAAGTTTTAAAACCACATGGACATTTTGGCTTTATATGGGTGTGTATTTGGCATGGCAGACAATATGCTGCTCCAGGATTAAAACTACTTTAGATGACCTAGATTCTGTAATATGATAAATTTACCGAAGTAATTAATTCTATCCCATTTGATTACTTGAGCAAGAATTTTAAAAATATTTTGTACAACATACACCTATGCTTCAATGATACTCTTAGTTTTAGCATATGCTACTGTGATTGTTACTGTTATCCAGATAAAAAAACTGAGGTTCAAAGATTTACATCTACCATTTTGTATCTCTGGAAAAATTTTACCTGTTTTATAAAAAAAGCAAATCATCTCATAAAGGACCTGGGCTTATTAGTGTTTCCTCAATAAAAATGTAATGAAATCTCCTTGTTAAAATATCAATAAGGCTTTTTAAAAATATCTTTGTCTTAGAAGTTAATCACCATCAACAACATGTGCTTTAAAAAAAAAAAAAGCAACTTGTAAAAGACACACTAGGGTTCAATTCCATTGCAGTATTTTACTTTCTCAACCCCATTTGAAAGCCTTGCTAGTAAAAGGCAAAGACCTTGTGAAATGACGTTTACAATGCTATGGATACAAACATGTAAGTGCTATGGGAAAAAGAAATGAGGTTATTTATGCTAAAGGCAGCGGTGCATGTCTACAAATTATACTTTGCTTTAGAAAAGTTGTCTGAGCATGAATTGCAAATGGATTTTGCTTGTTTATACTTGATATTCTTGGAGAGAGGTGCTTAATTGAGAAGATCAAGGACAGAAACACCGACGGTAGCAGAAAAGAAAAGCAGAGAGGATCTTCACCTCAAGAAAGAACACGCAGAAAGAGGGGTTACACATAGAAGTAAATCTGAACAAATGCGTTTAACATATCGTTTTATTTAAATGAGATCATATTATATATACTATGTTTCAAAGTCACAAACATCTTTATTTTCTTTCTCTTGCCTTGTACCTTTCTTTTCTTGTCCCTCCACTGCACCACTTTCACTTCTGCAGGTGACCTGGGACTTTCTTCCAGCTTATGTAGTTGTTTACTCATGCACACACACAAACACACACTTTTTGTCATGTATTTCTACAAAATGGAATCATATATCTCCATGATTGGGAATGGAATCCTGCTCATTTCATTTTTGGTACACAACTCATTCATTTTTTCCTCTTTCATAACATTACATTGTATATTTATCTATTCCACAGTTCATGGAATCATTTGTGTTTAGAAGCCTCTTTAATTTCCAGTTTTCATTCGGCTTTAATAAACTACTTATACTTGCATCTTTATGTTATCTCATTCCACTGTTTATAGAACTGATTCACAGAACTGGAACTACTGATTAAAAGTTGCTTTATCATTTATTTAAAAATTACTACATACTGCGTTTAAATAAAGATGTAATGGTTAATAATTAACCCACCAATGTAAAAATATTTTTGTCAATATCCCAATTACTAATGTTACCTCTCATTATTTTTAGTATCTAATTGTATATTAATTTATAATTAGAGATTCCAGTGGGGTTTACATTGTTCTTTTTTATAATTAGACTTAAGCTTTAGTGAATTTCCTCTTAATATCATTTACCCAATTCTTACGGAGTCACTTATGCTTGTCTTATCAATTTGTGAGAGTACTCTGCAAATTATTAATATTAAAAGTTTTGTTAGCCAGGCTAGGTGACTCAGCCTGTAATCCCGCGCCTTGGGAGGCTGAGATGAGTGAATTGCCTGACCCGCGGGTTCGAGACCCGCCTGGGCAACTTGGCGAGACCTCATCTCTACAATAAATCAAAAATCAGCAGGGCGTGGTAGCGCGCACCTGTAATTCTGGCTACTGGGAAGGCCAAGGCGGAAGGATCGCCGGAGCCCGGCAGATTGAGGCTGCGGTGGCTGGGAGCGGCCACTGCACTCCAGTCTGGGTGACAGAGTAAGATTCCAACTCAAAAAAAAAAACAAAAAAGTTTTGTCACATGCATTACAAATATCATGCACATAATTTTTCAATCTTGTGTGTCTTTTTACTGTTGTTTTAGTTGCTTATAATTTTGTTCATTGTGATTTTTTTAATAATTTGTGTTTAGATTGTAAACTTGAGTTTCACATACATAGCTATATCAGATTGAAACAAGGACATGTATTCTGAAGTAATTTCTCTTTAGAGGTCATAGGCATGTGGGTAGCGTGTTAGTTTCTTTGCTCAGTTTGAACTTCAAATGGTTAGTTATTTAGCAGACACAAGGATGGGATCAATGCGCAAGAATTTCATCTTTGGCAAAAGAATAGAATGGCTCCATTATAGCTTCATCCCCAGTATTCTGGATTAGACTCTTTGTATTCCCACAAGGAGTCAATAAATAGTGGGTGATTTTTAACAACCCTGTACAATTCGTTCAATACACTGATGAATTAACTACATATTTTTTAATTATATAAATCAGGGCAACAATTTATCCATACCACAAAATCGATTCTTGTCAGGAAGAAAAGCCTAGCTCTAATTCTTCCTAACACTACTATAGGTGTCAGAAAATCTAGCAGAGTTCTAGATTCAAGGACCCTGACCTTTTGTTGTCAAAAGCACATTTGGACTTGGGAGAGAATTAGCTTTTTTATTTAGTACAGAAAACAGGCACAGTTATTCTAAAATTAATTTTAAAACTTTTTGTTATATAATAGTGATAAAAAAATATACAACATCTCAATTGCTCCGTTACTTGAGTGTCTACTCATCATGAATCACATCCAAACTGGTGAGACTGCAGAATCACAGTAAGGTTCCTTTATAGTAAGAGTCCACGTGTGGCTAGATCATAGCTCAGTGTCCTATTCAGGACAAAATAATATTGTCTACGTTATTTGATGCAGCATTCTGATTCATTATATAAGTGCTCCTTGAAGAGCTTAGATGGATTTAAATTTTATTTTTACTACTTTGCCCATCAGAGATACTACACAGTATCTCTGGCACTCCACGATTACAGCCTACATTTCCACAGTCAATAAATTGATATTTTCCTATGACCAAGTGATATTTTCTTATGCTTATCTTTTTGTGTGTGTGCCCAAATGAGATGTCCCTAACATCTCATCAGTAATACAATTTAGAATCCCCAAATTTATAATAGAGTTTTGGTTTTGGTTACTAAACTATTGTATATAAGACCTCTTGAGTTCATATTATGATTTTTTCTTATAAAATATGTTTGAAAATATATAAGCTAACTCTCTTTAGGGAAAAAAAAGTGGAAAACGTGTTCCATTGGTAGAATTTTGATTTCTTAAAGTAACCTACCTAGCTAGCACAAAGCAACCACGTCACTAATAATTATTAAGAAGTCATGCTATAGTTTTGAGCATTTTAATTGTATATGGTCACATGATTCAAGAATATGTACCTTCAAACTTTCCAGTCTAGCACAGGGTCTCCAAAAGAATTCCACAACACAAGAACTAAAGGGAAATCTCCGTAATTGCTACATTATATGGCGTCACTACATTTCAAGTGGAATTTCAAGCATCTTACACAAGTGCACACATTTAAGGCTCAGACAATTCCTAGACATTAGTACTATTTATTGAAGAAGGGGACTCCAAAGCACAGAGAGGATGAGTGATATTCTTGCTGTCTCATAGTTTGTCAGTGACAAAGGTGTATTCACATCTAGGAATCTGGCACTCGAGTCCTCTTAATTGCTTCACTACACAGACTTTCAGTGTAGCACAAAGAGATGAAAGAGCCAGACTAGTACCCAACACCCTACTTTGTTGAGTTAAAATACAGTTGGGTTGGAGGCCTCTCATTCTCAGCTTCTAAATCTAACCCAGTTGAACATTTAACCTGAAGCAATGCGAACTCTCAGAAATCTGAGTGTTATTGTGAGAAGCCAAAGAGAGGATGGCCAGATATGGAGGACTCTAACTCAGGTGAATGGCTTTGAATATAGAAGGACAAAGTATAGGGTTCATGAGGGACAATCTGGCATGAGTGTGCCTTTAATGCTCTATGATGCCTGCTGCTCCAAAACCTGAACTAACTGACTCAGAAAACCTGACCAGAAAATCTTCAGCACTGGGAACAAAAAGAGGAGCAATATAGGGTAGTCTCTGTAGCATGAGGAGCAGTGGAAATCTTCCTAAATCTCCACACCTGACAAAAAGAAGCAGGTTACTGAGATACGTTATTTGACTTCTGAGGTGAATAACTCAGAGATGAGGAACCAAAGAACAGATGATCCAGCCTGTTGGGTCACTAAGTGGACAAAAGTTTAAGTAAACTATTTTCAAAGGTCTATTCCTTGGCCATATCCTTGGTTGTTCAAACAATTATCTGAAATCAACAGTAATAACACATCTTTCACACAATAGGAAATCTGATCTAGACCAAGGAAGCTGAGTCACAATGCATAGTTTTCCTCTCTACATACCATATTGCACACTCAATTTGAGTACATGAGTGCCTGCTCTGTGATAAGTAGTGCCTTCTGGAATCAAATGGAGGAGATGTAGAAAAATAAGGACAAAACACGAGTAATTTGTGAAATATTATTTTGTTTATAATACCCAACTAAATATACTTTTTTAAATTTTTTAATTGTATTGCATGCAGAATGTTTAATTTAGCCAAAATATGCCTGTAAGCTAAGAAGAAAATTGAAATAGGCTATCTTTAAATTAAATGACACATATGAATCTTTCTTAAATGGGCAGCTGAAAATAAGCCCTTCAGAAACTCATTAGCCAATATCACCATGAGTTTATTGCAATCTACTTTTGCAAAAGCCAACAGCTTATTTGAAACAACTAATAATACAGAAAGACAGCTTGTAAAGACATTACACACTTTGAGTAATGAGTTCATCCTTCTTGATATCAAAGTTTTCTCAGGTTCTTCATATTTTGAAATTAGATATTTAGAAAGTAAAAAAAGTCTGAAAATTAAAATTCATAGAGAAGTATAAGAGTGTGTGTATGTGTTTGTAAAGAGAGAAAACCCTGAAGACTATTTTTGCATCATTTTAAAGCCTTAATTGGCCGGGCTCGGTGGCTCAGCCTGTAATCCCGCGCCTTTGGGAGGCTGAGGTGAGTGGATTGCCTGAGCCCGCGGGTTCGAGACCCGCCTGGGCAGCGAGACCTCATCTCTACAATAAATCAAAAAATCAGCTGGGCGTGGTAGCGCATGCCTATAATTCCGGCTACTCGGAAGGCTGAGGCGGAAGGATCGCCGGAGCCCAGCAGGTTGAGGCTGCGGTGGCCGGGAGCGGCCACTGCACTCCAGTCTGGGTGACAGAGTGAGACTCCAACTCAAAAAAAAAAAAAAAAAAGCCTTAATTGATCAAATTTTTCTATGGAAAAGTTTCTGTGAAAATTTTTTTATCTGACACCCATTGTATAAGCATTTATGTAAACAATTACAATGAAATTTATATCAGATTATGATTGTCTGACTACATGTGCCATCCTGAAAACCTTATCTATCTATATTGCCTTCTCAATGAATTCGAGCATGTGAGAATCTGCTCATCAACCAAAGAAAATCATAATAGGCATTATTTTTCTTCTTACTTTAATTATTAGAACACTGAAAATTTTGAAGGTCAGCTGCATAACTCAATTTATCTAATAATCATTATTTTTTTCATTTTTAAACTTTAAGTATCTCTCCACCTGCCTGTCTTTCTCTCTCTTTCTCCCTCTCTCCTCTTTCATTGATAGATAGAGATGAAGACACATTTGGCACATATTGAAGATAAGTAAAAGGAAAATGACATATCAATTATTCCTAAACAGCCAGGCATTCTGTGCTGAATAAGTCCCCAGTTATAGGGGGCTAAACTCAAGTGACAGATCAAGGGGATGGCTGCCTGAGACATTGACATATAGTGCCATAGAGATCAGAACACAGATAACTAATTTTTATGAAAAATTTACTCTAAGAATTTGCAAGGGGGAGACCAAGATGGTCAACTGAAGACATCATACAATTGCTGCTCTCAGCAAAGAAACCTAAATGGAGGAGAGGGACTGGGCTTCTAGGGTTGGTCTGAAGACCCAGGCTGAGGTTTCTTGGGAAGTCACCCGGGGAATGCCGAGGAAGGCAGCTCCAGGCCCCAGTCACTCCTAGGAGCAGATCAACTGAGGATATGGAGAGCACTCTGGGAGAAGGGGTGAGTAAAAGGGATAGCGATTTTGGTTGTTTGTTTGTTTTTTCTACCTCTCAAAAGCCTCTGCAATCGAGGCCAGAGAAGAGACAGTTCAGAACCTTTTGTATTTCTCTTCCACCAGCCAGATGAGGGGAGTTACCTAGAATCTGGAAAGAAGCACTGGCAAGATGCATGTGGGGCCTGGGGAATCTCAGCTCACAGTGAATCCTGGTGTCAGTGGACGTGAACACACCCATGGAGAGGCTCCATGAAAAACACCTTGTGGGGGTAGTCTGTGCCATATGGGCACTCCCTCCTACCTCCTTCCCTGGCCCCCAGTAAGTGTGACACTTCATTTTGAGGACATTTCTCTAGTGGGCTTAGCATCAGCTGAGGCTCCAGGTAAAGGCTGTGGACACAGCTTCCCCTTGGGGTGCTGCCATCATTGTGAGAGTCTGCCCCATGGGGCGTAGGATATAGGAGGTAGTGTAGTTTTGCACAGCTCCTCTGTACAGCCTGTGGAGACAGTGGCCCCACTAATTTGTGAACTGAGGGAGAAATATCCATCTTCCACCAATATAGCAGTTGCTTCCTTTCTACCCCATATGAAAGGGTTGGTCCTGTCTAGACAGAAGAATACCACATTATGCTCCCAAGAACACTTGGAGCCATAGGGTTCCTCCTGGCCCACAACCAATCAGCTAACAAGACACACAGGCTACAGAGCAATTGAGAAGAAATAAATTATCCCTACCTTATTCTATGAAGTCAATATCATCCTGATACCCATATGTGGCAAAGGCCCATCAAAGAAAGAAAACTTCAGGCAAATTTCCCTGAGAAACATAGATGCACAAAATCTCAAAAAAATCTAGCAAATCACATCAAACAGCAAAGTAGAAGCATTACCCATCATGATCAGGTAGGCCTCATTAGCAGAATGCAAGACTGGCTCAACATATGCAAATCAATAAATGTAATTCACCACTTAAGCAGGTTTAAAATTAAGAACCACATTGTTATATCAATAGATGTTGAAAAAGCATTTGATAAAATCCAGCATCTTATTGATAAAAACTCTCCTACCCTTAGACATTGAAGAAACATTCCTCAAATAATAAGAAATATCCATGACAAACCTACAGCCAACATCATAATGGGCAGAAACTGGAAGGATTCCCCCTAAAACTGGAATAAGACAAGACTGGATACTCCCATGCCTTTGATTTAAAATAGTACCTGAAGTCTTAGACAGAACAATCAGGCAGGGGAAAGAAATACAGGTATCCAAATAGAGAAAGAGGAAGTCAAATGATCCCTCTTCACAATTTATATGATTCTATACCTAGACAATTCTAGAAAGTCTGTCAAAAATCTCTTTGCACTGACAAACAACTTTAGTAAAGCTTTGGGACACAAAATCAATACACACAAAAAAGTTACATTTCTATACACCAACAACAAACATGGTGAGAACCAATTTGAATGCAGTTCCATTTATAATAGCCACAAAAAAAGAAAATACCTTGGCATTCATTTAAACAAATAAGTGAATGATATTTACAATGAGAACAGCAAAACACTGCTGAAAGAAGTTAAAAACAGTACGAACAAATAGAACTCCCCATGCTCATGTGTTGGGAGCCGGCCACGGAGGCCCACTGAGCGTTAGGGATCAGGAAGGGCCATTGACCCCGAGACCACTGGGATGCGTTCAGGAGCTATTGACCCCATTTCCTCCCCCTTTCTACTCAGCACTAACCAGATTAAGCTCCTGTGAGCTCAAAACATAAAAACTCTGAGACTGGGACGAACACAAGCTAACTTTAGAACTTCATTGCTCCCATTTTTCCTCAAACTGCAGTTTTGGCTTTCACACAG
>NW_007253798.1:81143-81476 GCF_000164805.1 Carlito syrichta
ATCACTTCTGCACTAGACCGGAGTCCAGTCTCTTTCTTTCTCTCTCTCTCTCTTTCTCTCTTCTTCCCCCCAATCACCGATGCCATCTCCATCTTTGGGGTATCATGAACCCGGCTGGAGCTAGTCAATGGCACTCATGGATTGGAAAAGTTAATATTGCCAAGATACACTAGTTTACACTCCCACCAACAGTGTAGAAGTGTTCCCTTTCTGCCACACCCTCTCCAGCAGCTGTTAATTTTTGTTATTGATAATTGCCATTCTGACTGGAGTTAGGTGGTATCTCAGTGTGCTTTTGATTTGCATCTCCCTGATGATTAGTGAGGTTGAACA
>NW_007253798.1:81496-82387 GCF_000164805.1 Carlito syrichta
GTGGGTTTCGGGTTTTGTTCAGGAATTGGATGCCAGTTCCAATTTCCATAAGGATATGTCCTGCATTTTCTAAGGTTCTTAAGGTTTGAGGTTTAACCTTTAGGTCTCGAATCCATTTGGAGTTAATTTTTGTATATGGGGATAGATAGGGGTCTTGTTTCAATCTTCTGCATGTGGTCAACCTCTGTGGAAAACAGTGTGACGATTCCTAAAAGCTCTAAATATCAACCTCCTATATGATCCCACAATCCCCCTACTGGTAATATACCCTGAAGAATTCAAATCACTCTATGAAAAAGATACCTGCACATGTATGTTTATCTCATTATTGTTCACAATAGCAAGAACCTGGAATCAACCATGCTGTCCATCAAAAGAGGACTGGATTAAAAAATATGGTACATATACATGATGGAATACTATGCAGCCATAAAAAAGAACAAAATCATGAATTTCACAGCAACCTGGATGGAACTAGAGTCTATAATACTGAGTGACCTCTCACAGAAACAAAGATTTAAGTATCATATGTTCTCACTCATATAGTGGACCTTGAACATCCATCGTAATATGTTCTCACTCATATAGTGGACCTTGAACATCCATCATAATACTATATGAAAAGGATTATGGTGGCTCAGCCTGTAATCCCACGCTTTTGGGAGACTGAGGTGAGTGAATTGCCTGAGTCCGTGGGTTCGAGACCTGCCTGGACAGGCGAGACCTCATCTCTACAATAAATCAAAATATTAGCCAGATGTGGTAGCACGTGCCTGTAGTTCCAGCTACTTGGAAGGCTGAGGCGGAAGGATCTCCAGAGCCCAGCAGGTCGAGGCTGTGGTGGCTGGGAGTGGCCACTGCACTCCATTTTGGGTGACAGAGTGAGAATCC
>NW_007253798.1:82438-84570 GCF_000164805.1 Carlito syrichta
CCCCCACCCCCCTGCCCACCGCCAGTTGCACTGGTCCGAGGCCCCAGGGACCTTCGGTCCCACATAGGGCCAGATATTGCAGCCCTCGGCTGCTGCTGTTCCACCATACATGACCCCCGCCTGCGTGGAAGTCTCAGGTCTTAGCTCCCTCCCTGGCTACATCATCTCTCGCCCAGCACCAAGCACCAAGCTGCCAGTCACTCAAGGAGGCTCTGGGCACCTGCCCCTCAGAGACACCAGTTCCATTACAGGCTGAAGTACTCTGTGGGGTGCCCAGGGCCACTCTTGCCACTCAACGCCTGCCCTTTGGTACTTTGAGCTCTGGGCCCACCCTGGCTGAGGCACTCAGCATGTGACCCCAAACTTGGGGACCCAGACAAGCGGATAGAAATGATCTGCGAAAGTGAAACTGCCACCTCGGACATTCTCCAGGCAGAGATTTGCATTGCCCCGCCCACCTATCAACAACCCCCACCTCGGTTCTTAAGGTAACGTCGCTAAACAGGAGACAAAGCCCCACTGCTATGCTGAAACAGACAAAAGCAACTAAGCATCGCAAGCCTCCCAGGCAGCAGGCTAAAAAAAAACAAGCTCAAGCCAGCCTCGGTGGCTCAGCCTGTAATCCCACGCCTTTGGGAGGCTGAGGTGAGTGAATTGCCTGAACCTGCAGGTTCGAAACCCACCTGGACAGTGAGACCTCATCTCTACAATAAATCAAAAAATCAACTGGGCATAGTAGCACATGCCTGTAATTCTGGTAACTTGGATGACTGAGGCGGAAGGATCACCGGAGCCCAAAAGGCGAGGCTGCGGTGGCTGGGAGAGGCCACTGCACTCCAGTCTGGGTGACAGAGTGAGACTCCAACTCAAAAAAATAAATAAATAAATAAATAAACAAGCCCAAACTGCGAGTAAATCTAGCTGCCTTCAACGAAAAACAAATGGGAGAGGCTGGAGATCAGAGCTGAAGTGGCTTTAGTCTGATCTCTTATTTTGACTTTTGATTTTATCATTTTGACTGTTTGTTTTGATCACTTTTGTTGTTTGCTTTCTGACTTACATTGTTTCATGATTTTATTGGTCTGTCTCTGTGTAGCTACCAGTATTCTTTAGGGAATCTTTCTTACGTGTTTTTTTTTTTTTTCACTTCTCTCCAGCTCTGTGTCTCTTTCTCACCTGTTAGTTGGTATGTATGTCTGTTCTCCCTTTCACTCTTCTCTCTTTCTAACTTCCTATTGACCTCCCCTTCCTCCATTATTTTCCTCTTTTATACCTCAATTTAATCTAGGGACCAAGCCTACATACCACTGAATGGACAGATTGTAAGGCAGTGGGAAATAGGTTCCAGTGTGCTCATACACCTGTTGGTGGATGCTAGAATCAGCATATACATTCTGAACCACAGCTTCCCCCTCAATTAAACTTCAAAACTGCAAAAAGTACAGCCCACAGCCCACACTGCAACCTCAAAAGTGAACAAAACCAGAAGACCCTCATAAGGAAGAACAGGATATTGCACAAGTGAAACAAAAGCAACCCCACCGTCCCTCAAAAACAGAATTAAAGGAGGGGAGGGAAAGGGGGAGAGAGAGAAAAAGCTACACAAATGAAAAAAAAAAAAACAAAAGAAGAGTATGGGTCTCTCCCAGACCCCTGGGAAGGCAGACACTGAGAAAACTGACTTCGGAATGCAAACAATGAAGAGCCCCCAGAATGAAGGGTCTCAAACTACAAACCTTGATACCAAGACATTAATGGAGAGATTAAAAAGAATTGAGGAGACACAAGTAGAAACTAGGAAGGAGCTGATATTTGAGATAACAGTAATAAAGAATACTGTGAATGAAATAAATAACAAACTGATAAACATGGAAAGCAGAATTACCCAAGCAGAAGAAAGAATCTCAGAGCTTGAGGACCAAAATATAGAACTAACCCAACCTCTTAAAAACACAGAAAATAAGCTCAAAAAGGCAGAAAAAAAACCTTCAAGAGATGAGCAATTACTTCAAGAGACCGAACTTAAGAGTAATTGGCCTTTGAGGCAGAAAGAGAGACAGAGACCACACTGGTACAAACTTTCCATGAGATCATTCAAGAAAACTTCCCTTATCTAATCAGTGATGCAAAAA
>NW_007253798.1:86027-87011 GCF_000164805.1 Carlito syrichta
AGGATGCCCACTCTTACCCCTCCTGTTCAACATAGTATTGGAAGTCCTGGCTAGAGCAATCAGAGAAGAGAAGGCAATCAGGGGCATCCAAATAGGAAAAGAGGAAGTCAAGTTGTCTCTTTGCAGACAATATGATTCTCTTAAAAACCCAAGAGAATCTGTCAAAAACCTCCTTACACGATAAAGTCCTTTGGCAAAGTCTCGGGATATAAAATAAATGTCCAAAAGACAATTACATTTCTTTACACCAATAATAAACAAACAGAAACCCAAATAAAAAACACAATTCCATTCACAATAGCCACAAAAAAAATGAAATACCTTGGCATCTTCCTAACCAGAGATGTGAAAGACCTTTACAATGAAAAATACAAAACACTGCTCAAAGATATCACAGATGACTCAAACAAGTGGAAAAATATCCCATGTTCATGGATCGGAAGAATCAACATTGTGAAGATGTCCATCTTACCTAAGGCAACCTACAAATTCAATGCAATACCCATCAATTTACCAGCAACATTCTTCTCAGACCTAGAAAAAGCAACAAAAGAATTCATATGGAAACACAAATGACCAAAAATAGCCAGAAAAATCCTCAGCAAAAAAAAACAAAGCAGGTGGTATCACATTACCAGACTTCAAACTTTACTATAAAGCTACAATCATCAAAACAACTTGGTATTGGTATAGGCACAGGCATGTAGACCAATGGAATAGAATTGAGATTCCAGAAGCAAAACCTCAATTTCTCAATCAACTCATCTTTGACAAAGCCTCCACCACCTACCACTGGGAAGAGGAGAAACTATTCAGCAAATGCTGTTGGGAAAACTGGCTGACCACATGCAGAAGATTGAAACAGGAACCCTATCTATCCCCACATACAAAAATTAACTCCAAATGGATCAGAGACCTAATTGTAAAACCTCAAACCATAAGAACCTTATAAAATGAAGGACATACCCTCATGGAAATTGGAAC
>NW_007253798.1:87919-96025 GCF_000164805.1 Carlito syrichta
CTGGGGACGGGGAAACACCTCTTATCAACAAGGGTGCCTGAACGAAATGTATTTGTATACCTAACCCTTAACTGTACCCCACAATATCCTAATAAAAAATACTGAGTATAAAAAAGTTATATAGCTTACAGACCGCTTAATAGGTGATGGAGAACAAGGGAGATTTATTAATTCAATGAATGCAGATATCAGAGACACACTTGTCACAGCATTTAGCAAGCAGAGGGCAAAGCCCAGGGAATGTTGAGGTCCCTTGACTCCTGCTTAATATTTCCCTCTTTCAGTACACGTTACCTGTTTCTGTAACATCTGTTTCACTTTTAATATTTAACATTTTAAATTAAACAGTTGTAATAAAAAAAATATTGCCAAGATGTCCGTTCTATCCAAGGCAATCTATAGATTCAATGCAATCCCTATGAAACTGCCAGCATCATTTTTCACAGATGTAGAAAAGTCAATACTGAGATTTATATGGAAACAAAAATGAGCCCAAATACCTAAAATAATCCTCAACAAAAAGAACAAACCTAATGGTATCACACTCCCAGACTTCAAACTTTACTACAAGCCTACAGTTACTAAAACAGTATGATACTCATTTCCCAATGCTGGGAAAATTGACTAATTATATGCAGAAGAATGAAACTGGAATCCTATCTATCACCATGTACAAAAATTAACTCAGAAGTGACTAGAAACTTAAATGTGAAAACTAAACTATAAGAGTCTTAGAAGAAAACTTAGGAAACACACTCTTGGACAGTAGTGTAGGCAGTGAATTTTTGGCCAAGTTCTCAAAAGCAAATGCAGCAAAATCTATAATTGGCAAGTGGGATCTTATCAAGCTAAAAAGTTATTGCACAGCAAAAGAAACCACCAAGAGAGCAAAGAGATAATCCACAGAATAGGAAAAAATATATATTTGCAAGCTATGCATTCAACAATGCCCTATAAAGAAATCAAATGAATTGACAGGAGGAAAAAACTAATAACACCATTAAAAAGTGGGCAAAGAATGTGAACAGACACTTCTCAAAGGAAGACATACAAGTGGCCAACAAACATATTTAAAAAATTCAGCTTCACTAATCATTAGAGAAATGCAAATTAAAACTACAGTGAAATACACCTCATACTGGTCAGGATGACTATCATTTAACAATAAAAAACAAGAGGTGTTAGAGAGGCTGTGAGAAAAAGAATACTTCTGCACTGTCGTAGGAATGTTAGGTAGTAACTTTCTTGGAAAGCAGTGTGGAGATTTCTCCAAAATTCAGCTACCATTTGACCCAGCAATTCCACTCCTGAGAATATACCCAGAGGAACAATTCACTCTACCAAATAAGAATCCCGCATGTGTATATTTACTGCTGCACTATACACAATAGTAAAAATATGGAACCAACACAGAGGCCCATCGAAAATGGACTGGATCAAATGGACTGGATCAAAAAATCTGGGACATATACAAACATGATGGAATACTACATAGCCACAAAGAACAAAATCATGTCCTTTGCAGCAACATGGATGCAGTTGGAGACTATTATTCTATGTGAATGGTCGTAGAAGCAAAAAAAAACCTGAATGTCAAATGTTCTCACTCATGAGTGGACACTAAACATTGGGCATATGGGCACTAGGGCAGGAACAACAGACAATGGACACTGCTAAAAAAGAGCAAATTCTTGCATGTACCCCATGACTCTAAAAATTTTTTTTTAATTGCTATCAGTTGAAATACTTGATTTCACATATGATTCCCTGAGTTGTTACCTAAATTTACCTAAACTACTCTGGAGTTTCTTTGTTAATCCAAACTTCTAATATTCTCTTCTCTTGATCATTTCACAGTACCCGAGGATTTCAAAGTATCCAAGGATTCCTACCCATCTTCATCTCCTGACTAATCTTTCTCTACAATTTTAGCATTGTCTGAGGATGCTGCCTTCAATGCAGTCCAAGATAGTGAAGCTGCTCATTTTCTCACACTATTCATGATAGAAGATATCAGTATCCTCTTTGATTTTCAATGGTATTTTCAGATTACTATTCTCCTATTTTATATACAACCTTGATACTTTGAGGGTTATACCAACATCAGAAGCATCTTTCACTACTAGAAATCATGTTTATTGACCATACCCAAGCAATTGATTTCTTTTTGTCAGTCCTCACATTATTTGACTTTATCTATAACATTCAACAAAATATTTCACTTCCTCCTCCTGGGAATAATTTTTTCACTTGCTTCTGGGACATCTTTCAACTCTCCAATGATGGCCCTCACACTTACTCTATGTGACTTGGTTCTTCTCAATCTCTAAATATATGTAGACCTCTTTTTTTCAGCCAACACTCATTCCTCATGTCTTCTCCTCAAGTTCCATGACTTCAGTGCTCCCTACTCACAGAGGAATGTAGTTGGACACTTTTGACTTCGGGCTGCTTCGGGCTACTATCCATGAGGGTTCTCCTTGCTCCAAATGGAAGAGTGAATCTGGCTTGGTACCTTGATTCCCTACTGATACAAGGTTGCCATAGTTCTCCAACATTACCTCCTTGCAAAGGACCTTCTGAGTTGGATCCAAAAACTGCTACTCCTCCCTGGTGAAGTACACAGCCACATCTTCGAAGGATAATAACCTCTGGGTCTTGGCCATTTTCTTCTGTTCTTAAGAAAGGGCTAGTAATTCTGGGGTGTGCTCTAATTTCAGTCTATCCTGAACCTGCTTGAAAGCTGTGATCAGGTATCTTATGTCAGACTACTACCAGAAACAGTGATCTCCTGAGCTGGAACTTCCTTCTTCTGTTACCAAAAATGTCTCATTCCTGTAGATTACAACCTAACTTAGAGGCAGAAGCAGGTTCTTCATATTCCACAGTCATACACTCGCCACTTGGGGAAAATTATCTGCAGATGACAAAAATGCTTAACTTGTTGTTTTTGTGGGTCCCTGTTATACCCCGTCGCTGAAGCCTGGCAATCATGTAGTACATGATGCTCTGAGGAAGCAGATGCTGGTGGTCACGCAGCCTTCAGATGAGACCTTGAGGAAGCAGGTGCCAGCAGTGAAAATAGGAGGCTGCCGTGGCTGAGTCAACTCTGGGTAGCCCTGGGGATGGCGGAGGACAAGGGCCAGAAAGCCTTCACTCCAGAACTGCGGACTTCAGTGCACAGATAAATTTACTTCTTATCTTTGAAAATAGCATAGAGTTTATTACCTTTCTGTCAGATCTTGCCATCATCCTACTTTGCTTCCAACCAATATCCAATATTGTAATATCTAACACAGGGGCATACACCACCAATTGCATGAAGCCACCTCCTCCCATGGACAACCTGGACTTTGCGGCTACAACCCAACTAATCCAACTTTAAAATAGTGAAATATTTTAAAGCATCCAAATTCCTAATTCTCTCTTCATTCCAACTGCATGGCTGCTTCTTTAATCACACATATACTTTTGGTCCTTTGACCCCTCCTTTCTTGATCATAAGTGTACCTAGAATTTTCTTCTTCTGCAAGCAATTTAAATTACATGATGTATTTCTCCAGACATGCCTTCCTAAAGAATTTAAATATTTTCCATCTTTTTATTCAATTCCAACTACCCAGGAAAAACTGCCACCTGGTCCAATTCAAATGTTAGCCTATAAGACTACAGCCGGTATTCTGAGTGCTATTAAAGAAATTCACACACCTTTTTACTGAATAGAGTCATTAGTAATTAGAAACTCCAATCTCAGCTGTGTCTCCAGACAAATCCCTGTCATTTTTATCTTCTTCTCAAATAAGTTATTTCTATTCTGTTAGGAGGCTCTTAGCTTAGTAGTTAAGAACATGGACCTCAGAATGTGACTGTCTATGCATCAATACTGGTAATACTGCTTATTAACTGAGTAACATTGGGTATTTACTTATCCTAAATTTCATATGGAAATGATATGATAATACCTATTTATCTGGTTGACACAATCTATGTACATTCTTAGTCCAAGAGTGACACAGAGTATAGATTCCATACATTGTAATTATTTTTTTCACATTGTATATTCAAATTTTTTCAGTTTTTCTGAAATATCTAATCCTACTAATTTGTCTCTCATACTAAAGATATTACCTTGCCTCCTCCAATATATAGAGGAAAAAATGACCACTCATACACATTTTTTCAAATTTTCCCATAACTCTCTAATATGAGTGTCCATGTGTTCTTCCTTCATTTTGTCACAATAAAAGAACTGTTTCTCAGCTGGCCTTCCACATTCATCCACAAGGATCTCAGAGATCTCATCTTTTATATGATTAGCTCTTTCTTTTGCTTTTGCTTTTTATTACCCTCTCCACCTTCCTCTCCATTCCCTTCTTCTGTCATCCCTCTCTCCCTACACTTTCCACAGTATTTAAAGATGTTAAAGCCTCCCTGAAGTTAAACTTTTAAGACAATCTACCACTACATCTCCATTTACCATTAGTTCCCAAAAATCTGCTCTCACAATCTTCACTAATATTTCCCAATGTATCTTTGTTCACAAATCCATAAACTTCTCAGTCTTTAATTAATTGACTTACACCATAGTTTTCATGTTCCTGATGCTTTTTGGTCATTTTTTCAATGTCCTTTGCCATCACCATTTCCTCTATCAGTCACTTATATGTTGTTGGCATCCTTAATAATTTTTCTCAGTCCATCATACTTAGTGATCTATTACAGGAACAAAGAACAGAATATCCCATGTTCTCACTTCTAAGTGGTCCTAAACATTGATCACAATACTACAAGGGAGGGATCAGCTGTCGTGGGACACTGCCAGGGAGGGTGGGGGAAGGGCACATGGCATCACAAAAGGTACCTAATCCTAAACCAAGAGAAGTGGGGACCAGTTGGAGGTCCAAGTTTCTCCTGCATGTAGATAACTTATGTACCTTATCCTGACTTGTACCCCACGTCTCAATAATAAAAAGAAAAAAATAATAAATAAAGAGAAAAATATTAGAGAAATAAAGAGAAAAAAATAAAGGGAAAAAAATTCCTCTCATTCTAACTCTTTTGAGGATAGGATATATGAGTGAATAAGACAAATTTCCTACCCTCATGGTACTCACACTCCAGTGAGGTGGAAACACAAAAAGTAATAAGAATAATAAATACAAATATTAGATACGAATTAGAAGTGATACGTTTACTATAAAAAGAGAACAAAACAAGGGGTATTCAGAATGTTAAGGGAAGCGGTATAATCATCAGAGAGAACTCATTGAGGAAAACATTTTCCCAGACTTGAAGGCGGAGAGGGAGAGTCTTATGGCAACCTAGGGAAGAAAACATTCCAGGAAAAGAATATAGATGGTGAAAAAGTCATGAAGAGTATAGCTTGGAGGATTTTTCTGAGGAAATTAAGGAAGATTTGGAAGACCAATTAAGTCAATGGGGCTAGAATAGAAGTTGAACAGTAAGATATGACAATTACAATAGCAAGATATGACAATAAGTTGTATCACATGGGAACATTATATGACTTCACTTTCACATGAGAGAAGCAAAGGTCCAGTGCAAGATTTCAAGCAGGTAACTAGCATAATTGTCTTATTTTTTTAAAGCATCACTTTGACTGCTATGCTGAAAACAGCTTAGAATGACAAGGTTGTGGATAACAAGGTTGAAAATGGGGATAAGTTAAGAAGCTATGTCATTAAGGCAAGGGACAATGGTTCTCACCAGTGATAACAGAGGAGGTTAGTCAGAAGTGGTGGGGCTCTAGATATATTGAATTAAGACTCAAAAGGATGTTTAGACAGATGGGAAAATGGGTTGTAGAAGAAACAGGGAAGTCAGGAATGATTCATTTTGGGGCCTTCTTTCTCTACAGAATTATTGGTTTCTTAGGTTGTTGATAACCTTGGTAATCTTTCAATTCCTTCACAGATTTCTTTTTTTAGTTCTTCTTCATGGTTATGATGCTTTGAAAAACTCTTTGCCATTAACAGAAACAGTTCAGGACCACTCTTTCTGCAAGTCCTCCATAAGTGGCATAGCATCTCAATTTTGATTTGGGAATATTTGCAATCTCCACTCAACTAAATATGAAAGAGGGAAAACATCAATATTATTCATTAGCTTAGTTCTAGTTATTGTTATGTTGTATATGTATATATGCATATATATGTGTGTGTACAGACATATATATGTGTACACATATGTAAATGTACACACATGTATATACACACATTTTTGAATAGCTGGTAAATACAAGTAGCTCAGAAATTCACTGTATCAATTTTGTTCGTTTAAAATAAATTCTATATGATGTACCTATTCTTTTTATGAACAGACTGATGATTTAAATTAAGCAATAAATAGATTGACACTTTTATATAAACTCAAAAAATTTCAAATACCCCTGAGTAGATGTAATAAAAAATTAAATGAGGCTCAAAATGTATAATAATAAGTTAACCATATGTTTTGTGAAAATGAGAATGTTTTTAGGACAATACAGTTTAATTTTTACATCTTTAAGTTTTAATAGAAAGGGATGAAACCTGTTTAAACTGGACTATTCCACTACTTCTTAGATGGAAGACTCATTGATCTATTTTGGCAATGAGACATATAATGAGTTAGGGAAAGACTCACAAAACTCAGAGCTTTGAAGCATATGCAGCTGCATATTAATGATTGCATCTGTTATGTTCTGCCTAAAGTTCTCTATCTGTGGAAAGTTGCATAACCACTGTCAAGAGATTTAAAAGGCTTCCATTAATTTGCAATGGCAGCAATTAGCAGGAACAGTGCTAAGCCTTGTTAGATTTCAAACTGTCAGTGTCTGGCCATTTTTATTTAGAATTTGTACAAACTTGCACTATAATTTGCTTAAATACATTAATATATTTAAGAAAAATGTTTTGTTGGGGGAAAAAATCTCTAGATACCCAGGAATATTTTTAAATGCATTTGACATCCCAAAATTGAACCCATGTGGTATATAAATGACCCTGTAAAGACAGGAAGGAAATGTCAAATCACACATTAGAAATATTTAAGAAATGAGAAATATGTTAGATATAAAATTGCTGAAGTCATAGGACTTATAAAGCCCTGTGATGGAAAAATTTTGCAATAAGTTACGGTATGAAGGGGAAGTATAGGGTCTATTAGCAGGATATCAGTGTTGGAACCCTTGCTCAATTAGTTAATGTGCTATGATAAGCAAATCCTACTCCCCATGGCCATCAGATTTTCATCTGACAGATTAGGAGGCAGGATTTAAATGTACTTTCACATATGTGACCCTTCATTTTTCTCAATAGTAATATGTGATAAGTAACCCAACCAAAAAGGACTTAGTATCTGCTAGCCCATGAATGATGATCTCTAAGGGTTCTTTCCGTCCAATATTCTGAAACTGATAAAAGTGACAAAATGATTATACAAAAATGTCACAAAAACACATATGTTTCTCTGCCTGCCACTCTTTAAGACTGAGAAAAGGCATTGAGTACAGGGTATCAGAGTTGGCTAGCAGCTTATAGAGCAGCAGAAACAGTAGCAATAATAGAATTCCTAACTTGAAATGGGTAAAACAAACAGGGTTATCTTTTTCATGTAACACGAAGACTGGAGATAGGTTGTTCCCAGCATAGGTTCAGGTGCTGAAGAGTATCAGGGTCTAAGCCAGAGTCCAGGTCTTTGTAATTATCCCACTGTGGCAACAACCAACAAGAAATAAATAAAAAGAAAGAACGCATCTGTCAGGAAAGCAGAGGCATTTCCAGTGAAACTGTGTCACTCAGCCATTTGTAATTATAAGGAAGGCATTAATTTTTGGTTGTTATTTTCAATTATCTATAATAGAATCTGGCAAATGAAAATGGGTTGAAACTGGTTAAATAAACTTTGTAGCTGCCACAATGGAGGATCAATGTATGTCTGGGCAGAAGAGAAAATTTATTATTATTATTTATTATTATTATTTTTTTTTAGTTGGAGTCTCACTCTGTCTCCCAGACTGGAGTACAGTGGCCGCTGCCGGCCACTGCAGCCTCGACCTGCTGGGCGCAGGCGATCCTTCCGCCTCAGCCTTCCAAGTAGCTGGAA